>NW_019522827.1:166184-249165 GCF_002814215.2 Seriola lalandi dorsalis | reverse complement strand
GGGGGGTAATGAGTTCAAGATGAAGGGAAAATTATGAAGAGGCTTCAGTGTGCCCCGCGCATCTCATGAACTTTATCATCATCTTATACAGGGGCTATGAAGGGAGGGCAGGATGAGGTACTCATCTTGGCTATCATGTGTGACATTGCAGGGTACATGGAAGATAAAAGCAGGTTTGATTTGCATAACCAGTTCATTCATAGATAGGATATTGTTTGGCTGTTGTAAGTCTGGCTGGGCTATGATGGCCAATTTCAGTTTGGATCTGTTTACCTGTTTGTAAAATACTTGGATCCATGGGTTTAATAAACCTCTTATCACATCTTTTATCCTCAGTGCACAAAACATTCAGGTAGTCATTAAATAAACAGTTAGCATAGCATAGCAACTTTGAATTTGAGTTCTTTGAAGGAACATACTGATGCTTTTCGTGACTTAAAAACGTTGAACAGTAAACTTGACAAAGGATTTAATATCATTAAGATCTGATAAGTGGATTAGTTACTGCTTTAAGATTCAAACTCTAACAACCTTTTAGCCTTTTTTTTTTTTTTTATAAAAAGAGTAAAAAGCATCTGGCAACGTGACAGTAAAGTGACATCAACCCTGCAATGAAGTTTAATTGCATAAACTGTAGTTGCTGATCTTCTGCGGCTATCTGTGTGGTTATTTACCTCTGAGCAGCTGTCTTCACTCTGTGTTTACCTCTGCTGTTGCACTATGTGACTCTAGATCTGTATCTTTTTTCTGTTTACCAGTCACAGACCTCCAGTTTTCCCAGACTCTTCTTGGTCGACCTGTGCCCTTTGCTACAGCAGGAGATTGTTATAGTGCAGCCAAATGTCCACAGGTTAGTGAATTACTGTACACTGTGGCCTCATAGCAATGTGTCAATTTTTATTTTTTTTCGCATCATGTTTGTCAGTGGCCTGACAATCAAAGAAGAGAGATTTTTACTAAACATTTGTTGCTATAATTCCCTGCTGGACCTGCTTTCCCAGCACTTAAAGGTAATAACTTCCAGCTACTCTGTTGGAGTAGCTCAAAGTGCTCCTCAGCACAGTGTATCTGTAGTATGCGTGTGAGCCCATCCTTCTGCAGTTATATCCATAGAACATCTCTGCAAATATGAATACATTTGACCTTCCTGGTTAAATAGCCGCTCTGACATAACTGTATCTCTGTTCACAGGGACAGTTCAGCATCAATATGATTGGCACTGGCCTCAAAGTGGCTGAGACCACCAAGTGGACATCTCAGGGCAACTATGTTTCCGTCAAAGTCCACAGATCTGAGGTAAGAAGTTGAAAAAAAGATTTATAAAAATGTTGCTCTTTTGTATGACACTATGTGGCTCTTTCATAATGGATTTTCCAATGAATGTTTACTGGGATAATTACGCTTCATGTTGGGTCTTGCAGTAGCCGTGAAATGTCTTCTGAATTGCCATGTTGTATTTCTGTCTGATTCACTGAAGAGGAATCCCCGCTGACATTTATGAAGTTCTTATTCTCTGCGTGAAAAGCTGCCCTTTGCCCACGCTCCCCTCCCTCATCTGTTTCTGTCTGTAGGACGGAACAAGAATCTACGGTCGCTGCGGTGGTTTCTGTGGGAAGTGCATTCCCCAGGCTCACAACGGCCTGCTCCTTGAAGTCCACTGAGGGCCATGCAGAGACCAAACCCCTAAATCTACCCTGAAGACAGTAGCCCAGGAACATGCAATAACAGTGATTTGTTTGAGCCTGTAGTCATCTGTGAGTGTGGTGGTGGAGCATTTAACAGTAATCATTCTATAGTAACATCCCCAGTTCCCAAATGGCAGCTAAAACATACATGACACTAACCACCGTGCAGTACTCCAGGGCCGCTGTCGGGTCCTTCATCCAAACTGCTAACTCTGAAGAGGAGCCGGCTGCAGTATATTTGCGTGCCATCAGTGTTGCAGTGGCTATCGAACACACCTTCGCTTTGAAACCTAGAATGCTTTTTGTTCTGACACTGTTTTTTATCATCATGCAAAGGGATACAGTTCCTCAAAACATTGGGAGAGCAACAACACAAACAGTAGAAAAACCCTAATAGACACATCCTCTCTGTTCAAGAAGCAAATCCTCATTTAAAAAAACAGCATTCTCTTGTGGTACTTGTGGAAATGAAGTGTATTTTGTTAAAAAAAAAAAAAAAAAAAATTCAAGAATTCCATCATGAAATACCTGGAACTAAACTTGTTATATGTGACCTTCCATGGTCCATAGTTATTTCTATCTAAAGCTCTTGTAAGCGTTTAGTTGACACTTATCTAACTGACTTGCAATCAATGAGACATTATAAAAAATCAACATACTGTATGTATGTAATAATCACTGCAGTCCTCTAGTAATGAAGAGGTGCTACAGACAGGCATCAGAGTAGAATGTGAGGTATGGCTTTGTTATTGTTTTACGGTATGACAGCTATTAGGGTGATATAAAAATATGTAATACAAAAACAAATTTTTTTTTTTTTTTGCGACTACTGAGAAAATCTTGCCTTAAAGGAATAGTTCAACATTTTGACATTTATGTTTGTTTACTTTCTGGTTAGATGAGAATTTGAATACCACTCTCATGTCTGTCCGCTAAATATGAAGCTACTGCCAGCAGCTAGTTAGCTTAGCTTAGTGTATTTCCCAAACTGTCTAACTATTCCTTTAGTGCGCAAGACTTATAGAAAGAGTAATGTGGCAAATTTAGTAACTACTGATGTCCTCCCAGACCTGCCTTATCTCAGAGGTCAAACTTTAGGAGAACGTTAACATTAATGTTAACATGAACTCAGAACGTTAGGAGCCGTTAGAGCAAGAGCAGATCATTTTAGTATTCATTTTTTGTGTGTTTGTAGCCTGTCTGCTGTCATTCTCCTGTCAGTCATTTCACCAAACTACTGAAACCTGTGTAGACAGTCCACTGACTGACATAGAGGCAATGTAAACACCAGTGCTGTGAGGAAATAACTGACATTTTTCAATATTTCCTAGTGTTTAAGTACAGTTTAAAAGTTTTCCATGGCTTTTTTTAAACCATGAGGATTGTTGTATTTTTTAAGAAATTTATTAGTGTTATTTTAATTACGTCACACAGACAAGTTCTCATCTGTTACGCCGTGACACAGTATCAGGTGTGATGTCTCATGTCACACCCTCCATCGGGCCTGCTGTAGGTACCTGCAACCCCTACCTCTCACAAACACCCATACTCTACTGAGATATGTGTTGTAATATATTTATGTCTGACCATATTTATTCTATATTGACTTGTAGATACATTCTGTGTTTTAAGGTACAATGACTACTACCAACAGGGAAGCCATTGTCTGATGTTTTTGTCATACATCTGCTTTGCTAAAAAAAAAAAAAGAAAAAAAAAAAAGATATTAGCCTGCTATTTGTAGTGTATAACCACTAACCTTAAATGAGGATCTTTTGAACGGTGCTTTTGAACTACTGGAATTACCTCTGATCTTGAGAAGGAAAACACTGGCTATGGGAATAATACTTTGCTTTGGCAGAGCTTCAGTTCATTCTGACAGTTTGCCTTTGACGTCTCTTCAGCAGACGTAGCATCTGCCTAGAAATGCATGGCATGGTCCTCTTATTAATGTAGCTGAAAAACTAGCTGCAAGGTTGCCAGATTATATCAGACTGCATGAGGAAATCTGGCCTGGAGTCGTACTTAACTCATCATATATGACTTTCACCATGACCACTACTACAAGCAACCTAACATGCTGGTACTCTGATGTTGAGCTTTAACCAAAGTTAGAAGATAGATGCAGGTATTTTTTTTTTCTTCTCAGACAATGCAGCTTCTTTTGATTTAAAGAATGGCTGAAAAATAAATGAAAAAATAAGTCAATGAGCAGCTAGAAAACCTTTGGCTATCATTCATTGTTATGATGGTCAATTGTTCTATGAGGTCTGTATCAGAAATTTAAAGAATACTTGATGCACTATGTGCCATAAATTTTGTAGAAATGTAATCCTGTTTGTTTTTTTTTTGTTTTTCTTTTTTTTGTAATAACCATTAAGATTTGTAACTTATGATATATGTGTATTTTTAATATTCATACTTGAATTGTAAACAGTGTGCTAAATATTGAATGGGCATTGGTACTGAATAGAGAAACAGTGTGCTTGTTTGCCATGCTTTATCCAAAGATGTTTTTAAGAATCATATGTACCTACAGTATGTATGTAGCCTGTATAAAAGAAATGAATGATTGATTCTGGTGCTATGGTTACTAATCGTACCAATACTGTATGTCATGCTACTATACTAACGCTGTCAAAAAAGTAAGTATTAATAAAACATGCTTTTCAGCTGACTCACAGCTTGATTTATATTTATTTTATTTGTAATACACATTTCTCAAAATAATTGCTCATCCAGCATTTAAATATATATTTTTACAACATTAAAGATCCCCTCTAAACATGTTTAAGCTATATAAAATATTCTACCTGGAATTATAATTTGTGTGTGATGTTTCCACAAAAAAACTATAATATTATATCTAATATTTCTCTCTCATTGAAATAGCCAGAATAATAATGAATAATGTAAATATTGGTAATTTCAAAAGTTTAATACTAGACACATGTCTCCTCTCAGTGAATGTGCATTGGAGGTTTCAGGTTTCCATATCTCACTTGTATAAGTTGCATATTAGACCATGATTGGCTCCCTAACTGGTTGTGATGTCATTAAATGAAGGAGAAAATTTCCCCCTTCAGCAGATGGGTGTCGTATTCTGTCTCATTCTGCCCAGTAAAGGTCAATCATATACATGAAGTAAATTTACATTTACATTTACTCATTTGGCAGACGCTTTTATCCAAAGTGACTTACAAGTGAGGGACTAAGGCTTCAGTGCAGTAGGAGACCATGGTGTCCTTGAGGGAAATCAAATAAAGACGTGCACTGAAAATGCATAGTAAGTAGTAGTTAGGCCTATTAGGGTGTTAAAGGTGTCAGGAGAGGAGGTGCACTCAGAAACAGATGAGTCTTCGAGAGATTCTTGAAGATGGCGAGGGACGCCCCTGCTGTGACAGTATTCAGTAGCTTGAACCACAGATGTGAACAGTCTGGACTGTGATTGTCTTGTGTGTAGGGATGGCAATGCCAGACAACATTTCTTGGAGCAGCGGCCAAGAAGGAGAATAAAGCTGTATGATTGAATTCAAGTAAATATGTGCAGACCCAGAAGTTACTCTGAAAGCAATCCTTAGTGACTTGAATTGGATTCGGGCAGCCATGGGTAGTCAGTGCAGGTCGATGAGTAGCGGACTGACGTGCCCTTTTGGGCAAAAACCAGACAGGCTGCCGCATTCTGGACCATCTGTAAGGGTTTCACTGTGCATGAAGGGAGCCCCCCCGCCCCCAGAAGAGCATTGCAGTAGTGGAGGCGAGAGATAACCCGACCGGGAGACAGATGCAGCATGATCAGAGAATGATTGCTAGTCATCAAACATGACACCCAGGTTTCTTGGACCTTGACTGAACAATAAGGAACACACATTTTTGAATGGAGGGGGGCTTTCAATATTATACAAAGATGATAAAAAGGGTTTCAACAAAATGCTGTGGATAAAAACTGAAGTCTTTGTTACCACCATTACAAACTTCGCCACAGAGAGGCCATTTGCTTAATAAAGAAAGGCAGCAGGTCAGTGCTGGGTGGGTGCTTGTGATTGCCAGATTGTGGCTCCATGTGGATTCATTTAGTGGTGCAGGTTGCATTTCCACAACATGACTTTCTGGAGTTCAGTTCCACTCAAGAGACACATAAACAGAGCTAGTACCCTTAAATCCATTTCTCACTGCACTACACTTATTCTTGAGTTCTGGAAACAACCGAAGCTGTCCACTGCCTGATGACTCATCAAATTGTTCTGTCAAATCCACGAATGAGGTAAGTTCCAAGTGAGCTTTGAAAACTTCACCAAGAGCTTGAAAGTACCATTTTTGAGGAATTATTTCACCAGAATGACTGTATTAAAAGGTGCAGGTACTTCAGCAAAAGGCAAACTGTTTATGTACAAGCCACTTTTCCAGGGCTCATTGCACAGAGATAGCTTTGTACATTAAATGAAAACAGAAACTGTGGTCCCTCAAGAGCCGCTTTGATTCCTTGCCAGAAGCCTGCCTTAGTCCCTAAAATCTAATCTCAGGATTTGGAAGAGTCCTGAAGCACGACAACAACTCCCCTCACAAGCAGTTTTCCAGTGAAATCAAGCTGTGCTGAGGTCCTTCCAGGCTCTCCAGGCTATGTGGACAAGTTAGGAAAAATCTTCCCTGGCCTGCTTGCTGTGAGCATAAACCAGACGTCTTTAATGACTGAACTGAAAAACACAAACATGCACTGAGAATCCTCATAAAAGACACTAATGATTGATGTTTACCATGAAGCGCTTTGAGGTAACAGCACAGACATTCCAGTGCAATCTGCGGCTGCAACCTGCTCTGAAGAGCACTTATCCAGAACCCACCATGGCTCATCAACATTTGGTACATTTGCAATCTTTACTTCAAGCTTACATATTATGGAATGGCTACATTTAATAAGTTTTTTAAATCAAATTGAATTGAATGGAATCAGTTATACTCACACAATCCAATATTATGCTTATGCAATAGAACCTACAGCTATAGGCATCTGGTATTTAACCATTGCAATACGACTGCAACCATATTGGCTCCTAAAATACATTTATAAAAAGGTCAACTGATTAACATTTAGCATATTTTTAAAAACACATTGTATTTCTGGTTAATTAAGCACTCAAAGGCCAGCAGCATCCACCTAGTGACCCAAAGAAACACCATATCCTAAAATGAGCAAACAGTGACCCCTAGTGGATCAAACAAGACTCTACATCTACTGTCCTTACTGATAGATACTGTAGTCATGAAGCAACTACATGAGCCTTTATGAATAGATATGTCCTTGGATCTTGATGATATGTTATGTTACTGTATATAGGGTAAGGGTAGGCTAGGTGCTGTGTTACATTAGTTTGTAATGATCTCTGTGGGAGGCTGCTGCAGCATCAAGCACCTGTTGGATATGTGTAAATGTATTGTGTTACACTGACATACTCAGCCAATAATACTTTTAAATAAAACTTTTATTTAAAATGTCAAACAGATGATAAAAAATATTCATGAATATATTGAAAAGGCACAGTGAAGACAAACTGTAAAACAATGGGAAATGTCCAAATAACATGACATAGAGTAAGATGACATGTAAAGGTAAAACTTGAAATAATGACAGATACATTATTCTGAGACAGTATGTGCAGACAGATCCGTACTACTGTACAGTGTAAGAGCCTCAACATCTTCTTCGCTGGCTGACAACTGGAGCCTTTGGACAGAGAGTATAGTGGCTGTCAGCACAAAACTGCATCTAAAGGTGGTGATAAGATATAGCAGCACCAGCTCACCATTAAAAATAATCCAGCATCAGCATGATAAAAGCACCAGACTGTTTGTCCTGCCTGCCTCTAAAATCTGGGCTTTCTCTGTGTTAACTACTGCAGAGAATACTGAGCAGTAAAAGCTGAAAGAAACGGCAAACATATTACCATGTCTTTCCTCTGTAAACCACTGTATCTGCTGCATTTCATCCTTGCTAGTTGGAGTGACAACAGTGTCTGTTTGTTGTGTGTTTACTGGCACCGTGGTTTTCTGTATAGTGTCTGTCCCTTGCAGTCTTTTCCACAGCAGACAGAATAACACAGGTGTTTCTTATAACATTAACGATGGCTTCATGCGCCCCATGTGAGTCATGACAGTGTGACAGTGAGTCCTCTGTGAAAAGGCATACAGGGTGAGTTTTTATCAAAGATAGCAATGGTTTGCATGAAGAAGAAGAATGACTTTTGAGTTAAAATATCACAGATTTCTTGTTGAAATGCCCTAGAAGTGATTTAGAAAAAAAAAGAAAAAGATACATACTTTCCGATTTAACACCTAATTTCAATGGAACTGACCTAGTGAGGAAACATAACTAAGGTAAAACTTATACGGCACCTTTTTTGCTGACCAGTAGATGGTAGTAAAACATTAGAAAACCCTGCCTACTGTCATGATATTGTTTATAAAGACTCATGCAAGGTTAACTGTGAGCAAAGGAGCAAAGACATAGATTTTTTTAACTATCACGATTTTTCATCAGTACTTCCTACAAATGTATTCTATATTGTCTATATTGTGGTCTATGTGTCATATATGCATGGATTTTATGGTTTTTGTGAGGTTTTGTTTTTTGACCATGTACTGCAAGCTGTTCCATGCATCACCGTGTTTTGTGTAGGGAATGGACTCCTGTATAAACAGCAGTGAACACGAACACCTAGTTTCCCAGCTCAGCTGTCCTTGAAATGATTTTTCACACTGGGAGTCGTTGCAGCAGGAGGAGGTTGTTTAAGCGAGATCAAATCCTTGTATACCTCACACATGCTCGCATAACTCCCTCCCACCCCTCACTCACACACACATTATATCCTATAGTGGAACAGTTGGGCTTGAACAGTATCAGTTTCATCTTTTGATGCACCATGTCTGCTTCAAAATCCATGAAAACCACACACGATTACACAGTTATCTCCACTGCCAACTGGGCTATCAGTAGTTTTGGGGTAGAGAAGCTGTTGGCACTTTGCCTCACAGGCATTATAGACTGTACTGTCAGCCTGGCTGCCAGCGTTTTTGAAGGAAACAGTGTCAGCTTTGACTTTAACTGGCTGAGACTGAATGAGGTCATTTTTAGGTATTGTGTTACATGTCTAGAGTGTCCATTTTGTAACAGCTGCATGCGATGTGTGGGGGACTGCAGCCTGCCTAGGTCCAAAGCTGACCACCTATTCACTGCATATGGCTGGGTGGTATGCTGTCAGAGATGGGCATGGTCCAACTGGAGAAGGTATGAAGGGGGTGAGGGGTTGGTGTTGGACCCCTGGGGTCCGCAAGTATGTGCCAATAGCCTATATGCACATGTTGTGTGGTGAAAAATGTGCTTGCATTGTTTGAACCGTGAACGTGAGACTCCGGTGTGAATCACACATTAAGGGGAGCAGAGAACAGAACACACTCACTGGAGGATTTTCATAACTGCTCATGGATCTTTGTTAAGACTCCATGCAATACAGCACAGTATTGTTTGGTGAGTCACATTTTGTTGCTATTGTTGAGCCTCAAAGTACTCTACTTGTTATACAACCAAAGCTACAGCTTTGGTTCTCAAAGTGAAAATAGTCATAAAAGTCTGTTGACAGTCATTTAGGAAATACACACATTATGACCAGTGGCAGTGTTTTCATTGCAGAAAATACTTTCCCATTGTAAAACTGTAGGCTGTTAAGCAGCCTGGAAAATGTTGCCCCATGTCAGCATGGTTAGAATGAATGAGGCAAAGGCCAGACACGGCTATAGCTGCAAGCTGTGGCCGGTATTTCGTGTGTGAAACTAGCAGGACTCTCGATAACAGGAGAGGGAGGGGGAGCTTATTATTTTTAACAGCTTAACACTCCAATCAAATGAGCTTTCTGGAGATTTTTACACACTGTTGTGGCTCACGTCACCTGGGTACATTAAACCTCTTAACAGAATGTCCCCTTTGTTCTCCTGCATTTCACAATAACAAGAGGCCTGTGAGGTATATACAGTAGAGCCCAGCCAGTCACACACGCACCTCGTCATGTGTTGACACAGACAATAGAGCATACAAGCAACTGAAATCCAAAAAACAAAAGCACAACATTTTTTTTCTTGTGGCCTCAGCATTTTGGGGGTTTCAAGAAGCGACATGTTGTATGTGTTCAGTGGAAAAAATTGCAAAGCTTATGAAAAAGATGTTAGCTGGTCATGAGGGAATTCTTGTCAAGGTAGCTTGGAATAGATTATGTCCATGTTTCCATATACTCAATTGTTTTCCTGCTGAAAAGAACTAGATTTTTTTTTTCAGACTAGAGGGGATGCAGACAGCCAAAGACAGAGAAGTCACCTCTTAAAAAAACCTAAACCCTAATATTTTGTTAAGGATCTGGACACACCAGGCTGTCTTTTACAGCTCAGAACCAATACTTAACTTTTCTTTATTGCCTTGATATTTAATAACTTTGTCAAATTTTTTAGAGAGAGATTTGCTTATAAAAACAATTTTGAACTGTTGACATGTTTCATAAGTCTGCCACAGAAAGTGAAGCATTTATTCTGTTTGGTGTATCAAGGGCTCCAGCTGACAAAAAAAACATGGTTAAATACAGTGGATTTTTATATGCTATATATCAATCATTGGTGTTGACAGTACTAACCCTCCTAAATCCAACAGAAGTCTATTCAGATTCCCTTATTGGAGTGTATTAACAGTTTGTTTATAAGATGTCTGACAGGGGGTTACACCTCTCTTGGGTCTGTTACAGAAGTAACATCACTATGTAGGACTTGTATGTATCATATAAAACTTGCAACGTTTCCTTATTAATCATATCAATAGTTAATGGTCATTTCTACATTTTGTCATCAAATGTGCAAGCCCAGTTTGTGGAAGAAGGGTAAACACTTCAAATTAGGATTTTTGGTCCCAGATGATGTGATTGGAGGATTTTCACGGAGAAAAATTGACATATTGCCTTTGCTTCATATGAGCTAATAGGGACACTCAACAAGTGTAAACTAAACTAATTCCTGTAATTTTACTGCTATTATAAAAAATATCCAAAATGTTTGAATAGAGTAACACTCTGGATGTGAACAGAGATAGCAGACAGAGCAGAGTGTATCAGTGTGATCTCACAGTGGTAGGTAAAACCATTTGGAAGTGATTTATGTCCCATTTTGCACTGATCCATAACCCTGCATTCGACAGGGTTAACTCACATCAATCACTTCTCTGAAGGTCCTCTACCCTCATAAGCCACTTTTTCCTCTGTGCTTGACTAAATAATAGGTTCTGGTTTCTTGTACCCGAGAGACATGTAGACTGGCCCTTCTCTGTCAATGGAAGATACAATCTCTGGACAAGAAATTCCAAGACACTTAAACGTTTGGTTGCACACTCTATCACTGGGACTCTTTGAACGTAACCTCTGTTGTGATTATCAATCATTGTTTCTTTGTATGAAGCTGTGATCATATTAAACCCACAAGAAAGCCCCACTATCGTCCAGCTATTCATCATTCAAAAGGCCCTCAAACCCCAACAATGCCCCCCCCCCCAAAACATCTCCACCCCTCTGTCTACCTGCTCTAATTAAGAGCCAGTCTAAGAGCCACTGTCTGTCTGGGCTACAGACAGTGTGTGTGTGTGTGTGCGTGTGTGTGTGTGTGTGTGTGTGTGTGTGTGTGTGTGTGTGTCTGGGTATGTCTTTGTGTGAGAATTTGTTTGATTCTGTGTGTGTGTGTGTGTGTGTGTGTGTGCGCTTCACTCTGTCAACTATGCCCACAACCCCTCTCTCTCTCTCAGTCTTACTCACTCACACACACACCAATAGTCTATTAGCACATTAGCGTGGCGAGAGGGGCACTCATCCCAGTCTGTAGTAGTGCTACTCAAACACAAAGCCACTTAAGTTGGCCAGTACAATAGCCAATGACAGGCTTTTACCGCGTTATAGTCTCTAACAGAGCTCTCTAGTCCCTATTTGCCATCTTGATAGTAAACTTACGTTCAAATGTACTTCTATTAATTTGAAGGTAAATCTTTACCCACTCAGTGCCTGTAACTTTGAGCTATGAAGAGAGGATTTGAGGGAACAGGAGACCCATGTACTTTACATACATTTTGCATGTGCTGACTGACTCTGTGTGGATTTCTTCACACAGTCCAGAGACGTGCAGGAGAGGTGATTTTGGGACTCCCATAGGAGTGAGTGCAACTGGTTATCAGTCTATGTACAGTATGTGATACCCATGTAATATATTGGCAACCTGTCCAGGATGTACTCCGCCTCTCACCTAACGTGTGCCAGGATAGGTTTCCATCCCCTACATGACATTGCAAAGGATAATTAGATACATAACTGTGTGATGGATGAATTTATGTATTTGAAACAGTTTGACAAGTGGGGGAAAAGCAAGACCTAAATTGATCCAAGTTTTTCCTGTCAAGACATGAAAAAGAAATTAAGCCTCCAAACCCATAATTTTAACTAGGGATGTGTTCTACAAGTGATTAAATTCATGTCTGGATGTGTAAAGGTTTGTTATAGCTTAAATAAAATGAAATGCATGGATCAAGGCCCAGAATCGACTGTTGTATGAAGCTTCTGGCTGTTCTCGAGTGTAAGGACTTTATTTTGAGACGATTACCGTTGGTGCTTCGAACAGCTAATGTCCTCTGCTAACTGGGGGAGGTATTGGATCTTTCTTTTAAGAAAAAGAAGAAATTGTTTGCTTTCTAAATAAGAAATAAAACAAACTGGTAGCTGCTCTGATATGTCCAGTGTTATCAGCATGGATTCTTTACTTTACTTACTGACTGGCATGAGGCTACTTGGCTACTGATGCATGGCTGCATTGTTTTCAAAAGACCCTCAAATTCTTAAGCCTTATGCCTTCCACCCACTGTTCCTATTTTGCACATGAATTACCCAGTGTTGGACGAAATATAATGCGCCATGTAAAAAAAAAACCATGAGCTTTTAACATGCCACGCTGGCAGTAGGATTTCTGATTCCGTTTTAACACCCCATATGGTACGCCAGCTCAACGACGCACACCACCCAGCTGCTTGTGACACATTTATTGGCAGCATCAGTGGCCACTTTGACCAGACTGTCTGTCAGTTGCCATAAGGACTTGAAGATCTGACTCTGATTAATTGGCCCAGAAGACTTGTTAGACACATGATTAGATGTACTCTAATTAGACAGTCATGCGTCAGTATTAACCCCTGCATACTGATTTGTAAGTGAGATTTGTACTGTGTCTTTCTGAAAATCACTAACTGTGATATACTATATAATAACCCTTCAGTGGTACAATTTATTAACATTCTATTTATGTTTCTTGATTCTCCTCACTCCTCAGAGAGCTAAAAATACACTTTGGCTTGTACTTTGTACCCATTGTTTCTGTTTTATTGCTGTTATTCCTATTACTGCTACTTTTAAGACTGAATAAAAAGATTAACAGTGGCGTGTGTCTTATGCAATGGCAGTTTAGTATTTTACTTCCCACTTAGAGCTATTCCAATAAATGTCTTTTTTTTGGCTTTGCTCAACTTTAATTTGTCCGTTTACTTTTTTCCTGAGCAATTCACTCAACCGGTTTGTCTCCATGACAGCATTAAATAACCCCGCAAACACACATTTTTCCCCAAAGCTCTTATCTATTTTAGTGATAAAGTACTTTTCAAGGCAATTTTCCACTACGAGGCCACTGCAATAAGCAGAGTACCTTTTGAAAGATGTTTGAAGAAACCAAGGCCACACAGAGAGACCACTGGAGTGTTGTGTTGATGCTTTGTTAGATAGACACGGCATAGCCAAAGCAAAACCTTGTGTTATAAGCCCCTCTGTCGCACCTTTACACCTCTCTCATCTTGACCTATTGTTGCATGGCCCTTCACTGACATGCTGTTATCCCTGCATGAATCCACACACACAATAAGGCTCAAGGGATCGTTTTCTCTGAGATGAGATATGCCCGTAGAACAAGACAAAGGCTTCAAACTATCCAAATTATCTCTTCTTGGTGTTCCTCAAAAGGCATTTTAGCTATCTGGGAGAATCATCTTAAATGTTTTTGGCCTACATGTCAAAGCAAAAAGTCTTATTGTGCAAAATGTTCCTCATAGGCAGCAGGGTGTTGATTATTTTCTTCTTTTGTTTTTTGTCAGGTTGTAATTTCATGTTGGCACACAAACACACACACACACACACACACACACACACACACACACACACACACACACACACACACACACACACTCTATATCTCCAAGAATGTTACAGATATGTTTGATCTCCATATGAACTTTGAGTCTGTGCACACAAGATGCTTATTAGAGCTGGAGGTGGAATTTTTCTTCCATCTGATTTATATCAGGTGCAAGACTGTGGATGGGTAATTTGGCTGATGGAAGCATTTTTATTACAGAGCTGCGGTTGTGGTGGAAATGACAGGCCTGCCTTACAGAATTTGTGGACTGGAGTTTACCGCCTTTCTTTTGTCTACAGCTGATTCTGCTGGAATGTTTGTTTAGACTCATCCCCTGCATGGGAGCTTCACCTGGAATTCGCAGCAGTGCCCAAGATGGAGACAAGCTGTGAGATACACCTGGTGAGGGATAAAAAACAGACAACACAAGATTAATCATCCTGTAGAGCATCCTTTAACTCTCACATGATCTAAACACAATCACACTAAGTGAAGCAATGGAGAGAGCATTGGAGTAGGTAAAGCTTTACAGTAGGTAAAAGTTCAGACTTTGTCTTTAAAAACTGATTTGATCTGAAGCTTGTAAAATAAAAGACGATGACTCAATTTTAAATGTGTTTATTCAACCAGCCCCCCCACTGACTGACTGTGGGAGCCTGATTTCTGCACAACTGGTTGAATAAACCCATTTTAAACTTGTACAAAAGGATAACATAATTAGAAGTCAGATTTTATTCTGAGTTTAAGGGAATGTTAATTACAATATTATGCACTTGGGAATGAATGAGAAAGTAGGGTTTAGATAGGCACAAATAACTATGGGGATTTCTTCACATTTTTACCCAACAGTGTGTATTAGATTTCTAACAATGCGGTAATTTTATTTATTTTTGTCTTTCTTGCAGCCAAAAGATTCAGATATCAGATTGCCATCTTGATAAGTAAAAGGGACAGATTGAGTGGTGGGAAGAAAGGATGGCAGTTATCTGAAAGATTTCAAGTGGATCATGTTGTAGGGCTTTCGCTGTTTATTCAAAATTCAAATTTTCGTTTGAACATGGCTTCAAATTAAATATATGAAATACTGTAATGACTTGTTCACATTCAAGACGGAAGTAGTTTGCTTTGTGGTCCAACAGAGCGTTCTATTAAATTTCACATTAAGTTTGATGTATTTCATACCCTGTTGACCTTTCATTAAGCTAAGCCCACAATAATGGTGGAGGACTAGCGAGTAAAGCCGTATTGATCAGATAACTAAGCATCTGTGAAACATTGTGTGAAAGTAGATGGTAAAATTACCAACAAGGATAAGGCTCTTTGCGAACTTTGTGAAACGCATCTACCTTATTTTACAAAGACGACAAACCTGATGAAACCTAATGAGTGGTGCAAAGTCAACTACATTACCTCGTCTGACTGCCTGCTTTTTGCCACATTCATCCAGAAGCATTATGGGGTGATGTGACCATACATCTGAATTCATTAGAATTTGTTCAAACTTTTTGGAAAAGTGACAGCCCTATCATGTTGCAGCAGCTCTTAGGTTTAGCTGCTTATTATCTCAACTACTGAATTATGTATAGTTTGGTATTGGTAATTGTCTTGAGTACCTTTGCATGGGTGGTGAACACCGGTAGTTGGGAGACCAGTGAGGGAACAAGTCTGTGTCGCTGCACTAGCACAACCACGTTGGTTGCGGCTACCGCATGGAGAATGGTGTGTGTGGGGGTCAGGGGGAAATACCTGAACTCCCAGACATTACAACCGTCTGACGAAGCTCCTTGCTGACAGGTGAAAAGATGCCATCAGTATTGGGAGAGGCACATTGCGATGAGGAAAACGAAGCAAAACAAAAGCGCATTACTCAATATTCCCAGGTCTGTACAGACTCTTCAAATATATTACAAATATCATTTAACCAGTGAATACACAATACAACAGATTACAGTGGTTCTTTGCTGCACTGAACTATTTTTACAATCTCTGCTGAGAGCAGTGATGTTCTGCATCATGTCTGTAGACCTTGGTGCTGTCACATTCCTTCATTGGCTTTATATGGCAGCAGCGCTCCTGTCTAAGTCTGAGTCTGACAAAGGGCTGTTGTTTTCCCAGCCTTTTCTCTTTTCACACGCCAGGCCCTTTGGCTCAGAGCAGCTGCTGAGGCATTAGAATGAAATTATGCGAATATTTGTTCTACTCGCTGCTGATATGGTCTGAACATTGATTCTGTCCATCTCTTCATAGTGTATGACCTCTGTGTCTCATTTCCTGGACACATGATAGGGTATCAGTATGATTCCTACATGCTTTAGATTCCAAATTTGAGATTCAAATAGCAATTTCTCATTAGGCCTCTGCAAAGTTGGTTCTAAGGTGATAAATGTGAATTTGTCCCTCGGATAAAAGAGAGCACGAAAGTGAAATCAATCTGTTAATTTTCTTCCAACATCCTGTTGAAAACGTGCTGTTGCAGTTTTTGGTTATCCATGAAAATTCTGAAATTGTTAGGCTGCAGATCAGAGAAATGCTGGAAGTCTATTGGTCGTGGGTTTTCGTGGAATCAGCCTCTGCAGGAGACTCTTCCACCATGTCAAAGTAGACAACGATGAAGTATTTGGCACGAGTACAGAGAACAGAATGAGGAACTGCTCTGCTAGGGAAATCCGGTAAAACAAAATCCTTCTATAAACAGAGATTCAAAAAGCTATCCCTGTGTAACCATGACAAAGAACCACACATAACAAAGTTTCCTAGGAAAGGATTTGTTGTCATGTATAGAGGATTCTCAGCCTGTGCATAATTCATGTAAGCAACATGCAATACTTTTCAGGTTCTTTAAGGACTCATACCGAAGGTCCTCCAGTTGGAGGATCACGGCTTTAATCCACCATGTCTGTCCTGCTGGTGAAGACACTGCATGGAAAATCCCTCCTAAAGGTACAGCTGTCGTCAGTGTTTATTGCTTTCACTGGCACTTTTATCTTCACTGTAATGTCACATTAACTATCCACTAAAGCTCTGAAGTTCGTACCTGCTTGTAATGTGGTTTGTGCATTTATTCTTAGATTAACAGAATCAAAAGAATACTGAAAACATATCATGTATTAAATCCCTGCTTTCTCAGGAGGCAGTTGCACCAGTTCTTTGTCAGTTCAGATGTTATGTACACTTAGTTGTAGTTGTACACTCACAAGTTACACAAACTAGTTCTTATGTAGAGATTACTTGTTATTAATATTTACACCCATATTTACTAGCTAATATATTAGCCAGTTGGCTAATCTGATGTGATACTTGATTGGACTTCTTAAAATGGGAAGCTTTTAAGTTACATTTCACAAAAAAAACACAATATACCTCAAATTGCAAAACACGATATCAATAATGTCAGATTAGTCAGATATTTCCAACTCATTCTAAACAGTAGGCCTGTATCAAGTCAATTCCTTCTATGTAGCCCAAAATCATAAATAAATACTGCCCTCTCTGAAAGAACAAAGACAGACCTACATTTACAAAGGTTTAGCAGTTATATATCGTTTGGCTTTCACAGAACTGTTGTGTTTGTTTTGGTTTTAGCTGGTGAAGATACAGCGACTTTCTGTTTACATTGTATATTACTAGTTTGTAACTAGCTAGTAGCTGCTAAGAATGTACCAAGGGCTTTACACACAAACTAATGCAAAGCAGTCAGTGGGTTCTGCAGAGGATAGCTGAATTTGTGGTCATGTGAGGTTTAACAAATCGTATTAGATTCAGTCAGATGTTAGAAGACTTGTATGTGCTCTGTGCATTGGTCCCAGACACCCAGTGTCTGTGAGGTGCTAAATCTTGCTGAGGTCTGGAAAGTATTCTTCCTCCATTAAAAATCAGTGCAGCCTGATTCCTCAGCAAATTTGTGAAATTGATTTGGTGTGTTGCAGGCAGCCGCAGACTGTGCCGAGCCAGTCCACAAAGTGCCTTTGCTGGTTGAAAAAAAGTGTGTGAAAAACAGCGAGGTGTACAGAGGGAGGGGAGAAAATACACAGGACTGATGTATTGACATGTAGTGTGAATTTGATGCTTCATGCGACATTTGAAAAGGGACTTAACACTATTTTAATACAATCCTACAAAGTGTTCAGCAAGACCACAACCTAAGCTTTCTACTCATTTTCCACATGGAACAACTTTTAAAGGCTCTTACTTTAAAGAACGTGGTATTCAAACTCATAAAGTCTCTGTTTGATTTTCAAGAGTAATTGGCCATTTTGCTTTTTCAATAAATTAGGAATTGATTGGAAGATTGTGGCTTCAGTTGCTTTGTATGCTTTAAGTTTCAGAAAAAGGACTGAGGTCAAAGAGTGCTGTGTTAGCTCAAGAATGCTAATAGGTCATAATCATCTCTGTATTTTCAGACAAATCTGATGAAAAAGGCCACTGCGCTGGCTGAACTCTGATTTTCTGATTTGGTTTGTGCTTTCCCCAGACTTGGCAGCCCGTGACAACTACAGAACTGTAATAAGAATGATCTGACATGAGTATAAATACTTTCCATGGGTAATTGACCCTTTTCCTGGACACACACACTCCAAGATCAAAAGGGTATATCCTCTAGACTCCAAGAGCCACTGATTAAACACATTTCAGAAGTATTTCCCTTCCATTTCCAGTGCAGATCTGGCAAAGACATATGAGATGTGTTTCATTAAGTTGTATCATGAAATACACTCCCTTTTAGTGTGTATGTGAAGGGTGTGTGTGAGAATACCGCATGCCTATGTATGTGCATGTGTGTTGCTCTGTCTGTCTATGTATATCCTGTACATTTTTAGCTGGTGAGGGGAAGTGACGTGGCATGTTGCCAGCCAAGTCTCAGTGTTTCTCAAGAAAGACAAATGACATTGTTCCAGGAGCAGATACCAGCTTTACTGCCAAATCCCTGCCGGCTGGACTGAAATTTCAGCCATGTAAAGAGAGCAGGAGTGGAGCGGGGGCCTGACAAAAGATGACATTGGCTTGTAAGTTTTAGGCGATGACGCTCAGGGGGATTCCATTATGTGGCTGTCACACAGCATTAGGCGAGACAGCAAACACTTTCATGTGTGGATTACCATTTACCCATTGGAGATAATAGATATTTGCCTTGGCTAATCCATTCCTCTATTGATTTTTTTCCCCTTTAATAACTTCTTGCAAGCAAGCAAATTTTAATAAGTGCAAGAATGCTGACATGTAAGAAGCCGGAACAAAGGGCTGTGGTTGACACAGATAAGCCGCTTAATGTAGTTTTCCATACAAACAGGAGATATAAAGATCAATTTTATTTATTCCAAACCATATATGTAAACATACAATGTGATTCAATAACAGAGAACTCAGTTGTTAATCTTGAAAGATTAATGGGTAAAGTATCAGAAGACATAAAGACATGTTTGTTTTTTTCACATTTGCATCCATTTTGTCTTTGCTACAGTTTTCATATACAAATTAATATAAAAACAAAGTTAAAAGATAAGTCTGTTGAGATTCTATATTTTTCTTATTGTCAAACTCTCGCAAACAAAATCCGTATGCTGTTGGAACGTATCCTGCTGTGAGTTCAAAATCTATTATAAACACATAAATGAGCCAGACAGTTGGCCTCTGTGACATGTACCTTCGTTACCATGAAGACTGCAGTTTATTTTCAGGCAGTCCCAAATCCACATCCCTGCGGTTGGAAATAGTCACTAAAGCAACAAAAGTGTCGTCGCTCCAAACAGTCCCACACAATATGCTCTTGTTTGAGAAACACTTGCTAAAAACAACTGCGTCCTGCTGTTTTAGAAAACTATGCAGCCTTTCTTTTTTTATGTATTAAAGTTTATGTCTGTGACCTGCTTTTAAAGATTTATGTCTTCAGTTGGAACCAATCAGCTTGAGGCTGAGTGCCACAGATAGCATTAAGGAAGTTGGAAAATAAGACAGAATGTGTATATATAAATGCTTAGTTGGTTTTGGGATTTGTTCATTTTGAGAAAAATACAGAATATCACCAGCTTTATCCTTTAATCTACTACTTTTATCTACAACCTTTTTACACAAAAATCTCCTTTTTTTTCTAGAAATGAAATTGCTTCATTTCTAACATGGAAACACATCAGCTCTGCGGTTACACAATTAATCAAAAAACAGAGAAGATGATCAGATCACATGAAAATGTGCCAGGGATCAGACACCTCCTTTATATCCTTACCAACCCACAACCCCAACAACTATAAAGACGAACTTTAAAACATTAAAGAATGAAACTTCCACATATATAAGCCAAGACATTTACATTTACAGATAACTCAATTGTCAGTGGACAGTATGAACCAAACTGTTGCAGTGATAAACATTATCAAGGTTAAAACTGTGGAATTGAATAGTTTTCTTCATTTTGGTTCAGTTGTATGTTATCAAGCCACAAATGTCTTTTTGTCTCAGTCCCTGAAAGTTTCTGGGATGGCAGCAGAGGGAGGCTCCTTCAGATATTTGATGTCTGGGGATTCTTCGTCCTCGGCTTTGGCACAGGTGAAGGTTTTTGTTCCTCAGCAGCTGTGGGTAACTGTAAAGGCCTGTTTACCATCTGAGCTTCAGGCTCAGAAACATTCTGGTAACAGGCTCTCTGCGAATGCTTGGGGCTCGGGGGCGGAGAGTCCTCACTCGGGTGCATCGTCTCATACACTGGGCTGGTGGAGTCGGGCTCTCGCTTGGTCAGAGAAAGCATTCTGAGTTCCCCTTTTTCTCGGAGTCTCATTTGGGTTTTGTCGCGTCTGTGGCAGCAACATAATACGATGATAATGATGAGCAAAAGCAGAATCAGACTTACTCCTCCTGCTGCCACTGCCACAACAGTTTTGGATTTAAAACAGAGCGAAGGTGGTGGTGATGGTGGTGACGGTGTTGGACTCTTACAGGCTGGTCGAACAGTGTCACTCCTCTCCTTGCTGACTTTGTTTGCCACGCTACATGTGAAGCTCCTCTCCCCTTTTAATTGCTCCAATGATATGCTCAATGTTTGTCTGGTTTCGCTTGTTAATGTCTTTTCATCAAGTGTCCACGAGAACACCAAACCCTGAGGTTTGGCCACGATGCAATTTAGATTAACAGCACGAGTCTTGAAGTCACAGACGTAAGTGAGTTGAGGTTTTGGCGCCTTGTCCATCACACACAGACGACCACTCCATGTTTTAGCTAAAGTACCATTTGGATGCAGCACATCTGCCTGGTAAACGCCTGCACTGGAGAATTGTAGGTTCTTCAACAGAAGAGATCCGGATGGAGAAATGTCCTCTGTCTTTCCAACAGACACTTTGCCTTGCTGTCTGTAAAAGATGAGTGTGTTATTGTGAGTCCATTTCAGCACATGTGTGTTTACCAGCCCTTCATAGCCCAGAGGCAGAGTCAGACTCTGTCCAACAGCAGCGGAGAGGTCACAGGTGTCTTTGCTTGCTGCTGAGAGCAGGTTGATGAATCCTGACAGAATGATGACTCCAAGTGTTGCAGCAAAACACGCCATGATATACAAGGTAGACCAAGGTATCCTTTCTGAATATTGTCAAAAAATTAGCAATAATCACTCGAGCATTTCATGATCCCTCAGTCTAATCTATCAAGCCGTGATCGAGAGGCAATCCTGTCAAGATGAGTCCTTGCATGTGCAGCCCAGAATATAAGTAGCACGTTAATAACAAAGTTCAAGCCCTTTAAGAGAAGCGAGCCATCAGTTGGAAGGAAACTATTTGGCAAGAGTCTACTTTCAGTTCTCAGAAGACAATATTTTTTCTGTTTTGTCACAGTCATGTGGAAACGAACATTTTCCTCTTCTGTGAGTAAGTCACAGGAATATATATTTAGAAAATATGTGTCTTACGCACGTAATTCACTGCAAGCATGATCTGTATGATGGCAAAACAACTGTGGTCAAAATATTCCTCAAAAAACATTAAAAACCACATGAAACTTCTATTTTTAGAAACCTTTAAATAAATGAGTTGAGTCAGGTTGTAGTATATTGTGAAATGTAGCTTATAGATATTCAGTTTCTGATTTGTTAAGAGGGATGTTTTATTCAATACAAACATACACTAGCTCAAAAGTATTTGCATCAAAATATACTTAAAGCACCAAAAGTAAAAGTATTAATTATAAGAATGGCCAATTACTGAATCATGTTTACAGGGCTATATTATTGTAATTACTGATACATTAATGTGTAGAGTTTTTTTTAGTTACTTTAAATACTGCTACCTATCTGGTGGATTTTCCTCCAGGGATCAAGCTGATCTTATCCTAATCATAATTTATATTTTATATTAGTAATATGAATCTGGAAAGTAACTAGTGACTGAAGTTATCAAATAGTTATAGTGGAGTAAATATGGTGAAATTAAAAGTACAATATTTCCCTTTGAAATCTGTCTTGATGGTTCTCTGTGCTTTGTCCACAGACCCGGCGGTCACATAGACTCACATAGAGTCCAAGGCCAAACACTGGCTGGCACATGTCATGCAAAACACTGACTGCTAGTCAGACTGTTTAACTCCTGGCAGACCTATCCACCAAAGTGGTAGATGTCCATCTGTTGATTGTATTTTCTAGTCCAGATACCGAGGGCCCATGCCCCTCAACTGCCAATTGAAACTTAAAGTTGTGGTGCTACATTTGAAAGTGAATCAAAACATAGTGTACTATTAAAAATTTCACCAGTATTTCCACCGAGAATTACCTCCAGCAAACAAGCTCAAACAAGCAGAGGGCGTGATACCTGCCCAGGTTGAAATGGAGCTCTTGAACTGAAGTGGCCAGTTGGCTGGTTTAAGTAAGTGGAGAAGCAAAAACACAGATATTATTCTCAGCAGTTGGTAAATCAAACATGAGATGACAAGAACAAAGAAACAAAACAAGGCAATATAAAGTCAGTGTTGGACATTTGTCTGGTGGCCAGACACACAACTGCAGTGACATGCTCATGCTGCTGTCTGACTGCTGGGTACTGGAGGAGGCAACTGTTGGTTCTCATGGTTCAAATTTTATTTAATGCGGCTTTAACTCTTGAAATGTTACACAACACATGCTTCGACTCATCCTTTATGTTACTTTAGCTTGTGCTTATCTGAAATCTTGGCTTACATCAAACTGCAGAGACTAACATCTCAGACCTTTCACATATAAATATGAATTTGAAAGACACTACATGAATAACCCAGTCAGCTTGATATGTGTTCTGCCAACAGAGTGCACCCAGCAATACACAGTACAATATCTACACAGTATTTATATTAAGTTACTGAAATAATATGAAAGAAGCTCCAAGATTTATTATCAGTCAGATATTTCCCTGTTGGCTTTTCCATTATTTATCCTGGTTATTGGTTTTTTGTCTGTCAAACAATACAAATGACTTTTATTTGTCGACTCTAAATTGGTTTAGTCACGGCTGCATTTCCTGATAAAGCAGCTGAATAATGAGAGGCCACCGCCTCATGTGAATATCTTTTGCAAATGCTTTTGTTTTGGTGGCTTCAGTTGAGCAGCTGTAGAGTATGTATATTTTCTCATTAGAGATGGTGGTTATGCTGTCAATTAAAATTTGAATTTGATTATTTCCTTCAAAGAAAGTCGCACAACAGCCTTTTACTTTTTAACACACAATCACAGAGGCTCCAGCCAAACCCAATCATATTCTGACCGCATTTGGATCAGTGGTTTTAATCCAAAAAGTCTCCAAGTGGCAAATAGCTTTAGCTAATTTCATCTTCCTCAGGTTTTTAATTTGGTGGATTTGAAACTGAGTTGGCACGTTTTCATGTAATTAAATAAATAATTTGCTTTTGAATTCACCCCAAACATCATAATCAAGTAAATCTTTCTGTAAAACCCCTACAGCATTCCCAGCCAACCACTCATTGTTCAGTTAGCATCATTCCAATAATTCATGCCCTCCAAGGTACGACTGTAACTATGCTGGCTCAAGCTACAATAGATTCATTTTGCACCCCCACGACTGTAATTTCATGCAATTAGCAGTGATTCACAAACCTTTCTGTAACTCTCAACACCTTCACAGATACCCAGAGCAAGAGAAGAACACCTGTTTCTTTTAGTTTCACCATCATTACACGTTTTCCTCCCCTGGGGGAACATATTGATGTAAAATGTTAGCTATTCAGAGGGGGGCGTAGTGAGATCTGAATGCAATGAATTCCTGGTTACAAATGTTGTAAAAATTATATCTTCAAAAATTTTCCCTGCCAGCTCAAATAGGAACGTGTGTGTGTGTGTGTGTGTGTGTGTGTGTGTGTGTGTGTGTGTGTGTGTGCGTGCGTGCGTGCTGAGTTGATAAGCAGCAGGTTCACAGATACGAGCTTAAGAAGCGGTGAGCAGACATATGGTGTGCTTGTGTTTTATATCATAGCTGACATGAGCCAAAGAAGAGTCTGCAATACCAGTACCATCTTGCAGCACCTGGCAACGAAAACTTACACAGAAATGAAACAAAGGTCGTCAACTGGAAGAGTTTCATCACTCAGCTTTTTTACATTCCCTGTATCAGCACCCACTGCAGTTGTGTCAGCACTGCCAGCAAAAGATTAATGCATTGGGAAAATGAAAATCCTTATGTTTTTTTTTTTTTTTTTGATAGGGTTTTATATAATGGTCCATCTGGTTCCTTATTGTATAACTCTTTTGAATACCTTATTGAAACTCTCACAAATTAAACACCTTTCATGAATAAATTGTTGCAAATTATGAGGAAGATTGCTCTGAAGGAGTCAATGGACATTTCAATATACACAATATATTGTGTATATTGGTATATATATATCTAATATATAAATATACCCCTAAATGTTTTACATGCACTGCAGTCTGTAAGTATTGGGATGTTTTTTTTTGTTTGTTTTTTTTTATGCCTCTGTGATTCAGCATATCGCATTTGAAAGTCAGCGTTTTCACCATGAGGTTAAAGTTTCATCTTTAACTTCAGGCTATTTACATTCACATTCGATAAACCATGAAGGAACTGTATCCTAGTATCCCACTCCCCTCCTACCAAAGGTAAAAAGTCCAACTCTGATCATCCAATATCAATGTGAACATCCGCAAACACCCTTAAAGTTAAAAGTCAGCACTTTGACCTCATAGAAAGTGTTTCATTTGAAATTCAGTGCGGTGCTGGAGCAGAGCCAGAACAATGAAAAACATATCACTGTCCTAATACTTACAGCCTGCACAGTATGAAGATAAATCCTAGACATATTATTTGGGGACACTCATGGCACTGTTCCAACCATTGTCTGCATCCTGTTAACCCACAAATGTTTTTTTTTTTTTTCTCCCACTCACAATCTAGTGAAACTGGTGTTTACACCTCATAGCTCCTCTATAAAAGTCAATTTTAAATGATCCATAACAAATATAACAGATAATACGGATTCTTTAGTGACATGATTTGCTCATTTGTGCCTTTTTACTGTGCAATATAACAACACACAAACAGATCACATCTGTGATCATTTCCATCTGGTACAATGGGAGAAGAAAACAACCGTCCTGATTCTGTTCACTTCTGCTCTTGACATTCACGCTGTTTCGTGTCCTTGTGTCATCTGCAGTATTTCCTCACAGTAGACAGATGTGAGATTGGAGAAGAGGAACTGAGCTGCACTGAAGACAAACTGATGTCTGATGAAACAGTGACATAATGTGTCTCATGTCGAAGCAAGATTTTTTAAGTTCAGTGTTCAACTGCTCAACAGAAAAGGATAAAGTTATTTTCAAATTACTGGAAGCAAATATTGTTGGTGCTCTTGGAAGCTAAGAATACACTCAGTTATTATTAATGATTATCCTCAGGATTTTTAACATGTTTACTTTCCAGTTTAGAATGACTGCAATCATTGCCAAGGACAAAATGATCCTTTCAGTTGGTATTATTTTATGCAAACAGTACCCTGTGCCTGTCAAATCAAACCCAACCGTTTTATATCATCCCTTTTCATCCCCTTCTGTAATATGCCCTCTTAATTGGCTACAAAGTAAGGTCTGAATAGACTGGGCATGGGTTAATTGGCCTCAGTTCCTGGTCCCTCAAGCTTTGAGGCAGGGAGCCCGTCTGCCTACAGCTGATGTTTAATTCAAGGGCCCAGATGGAGGCGTAACAGCCTGGCTGTGAGATCCTTGACTCACACTTTCACCAGACGTGGCGGTGGCTCAGGATGGCCTCGAGGGATGAGGGGGTCAGGGTGGCCCCTCCTGCTCTCCAAATCAATGTAATCTGGGGGACAGTGATGTCACTCCAAGCCAAGAGCTGGTACTTTGAACTGGAGGGACAGAAGCTTTCTATGGGCCTAGTCACACCAGCATTTATAATGGACTAAAATCAATTCATTACAATAGAACTGCCATGATCAGAAGATAAAAATAGATAAATCCACGGGGAGCTTTTGTGCAATGTTGGTGAACTTTGACATGCAAATTTGTGCAGCTGACTTTCAAACACTCTTGGCAGTGCTGACACTTGGCGGATCTGACAGGCAAAGGGTCGAAAAATGGAAGCCATACATTATATGTGTCACACCGCCCAATTTTAACACCAACTTTTAACCCAAATTAATGTGTTACCTTATCATATTGTCTAGTTAGCAACCGAGCTAACCAACTAGCTAGGCCAGTGTGGCTGGCTAATGCTATAGCATGTTATCAGCTGCGCAACTTGTCAACATATTACATGTCCCAGTTTACTCATCAGACAACTGCTTCAGCAATATGCTGCACATGTGGTCACTATGTCACCAGGCTTCCAGCACCTAGATCAGGAAGACACCCACATGGTTTTCGCAAGAGGCAGAGCAGGTTGCCCATTATTTGCAAGGCTGGTGGTTTGATCCCCAACTCATTGAGCAACTGCAATTCATTTATTTATTGAATTATTTTTGCTGGCCCACTTTTGGGTGTAACTGGACACCACTATCTGCAATATCAAAACCTCACCACATGAAAAACTGAAAGACAGATAACCGACTATTACTTTTATTTGTCCCAGTATGAATTAAAAAGAAGGTTCTGTCTCAGAACACAGAGTTGAAAAACTTAAGCCAGTACTCTGAACGTGCAACTCGATGCATGTGAGTTTGACAAAAGTGAATACTTAATTACAAGAGAAGGAGCTTTTGAAAAATAATCATTAATCAAAAGGCTACAGGTCCAGACACAGGTCACAAGTTAACTGAGATGCGTATGTACATTTACATAATGTGAGAGAATTAACCTTATTCACCATTCAACACCAAAAGTAATCTCATCAGCCTACAGCATGTGCCTACAGTAATCATATTAGCCCCTTCATTTACATAATGCTGCATAATCCCCAGCTCACTCTCTTTAACATTGCAATTTCGTTTGGAGCTTTTTTTATGTTTTAGTCAAAAAGTTAATTTCCTTACAATTCTGGTCGCTATGACTGAAGGTATAGACTTCAAGGGAACAAGATGACTTAGATTTTTCCTGTTTAGAGGAAGTAAATATCTCATGAGGGCTACCAAGACTTCAGGGATGAAAACTTTTGTTCCTGTTTGTTTGAAACCTCTGAAGTTGGACCCTTGCTTGCCCCGTGTCATTTAGGCCTGGAGCACTGTTAGATAAATCTGAGGGGAAATTGTGCATGTAAATGTTTACCTCCAACTTGGGTAACGTCCAGGAAAATTTCTTTTAAAAAAAGTTTTTCCATATGTAGAAGTCTGCACCGTCCTGCTTTTCTCAGTCATTTGAGAAGCATCCTTTGCTATTATGTCTCATAGACGAAGGTCAGAGCTTGGTTCAGTGTTATTTGTTTCAGGAAGTGTGTACGCAGATTACTGAGTACTGTTGTGTTCCATTGACACTGCACAGTTTATCATTAGGGCCGGTTTTCAATGAGCTCTCCATATCTTCCACATGGGCAACGGAAGAACAATTGAACAATATAGCGACTTTTAACTCAAGAGAGGAACCTTCTCACATGTACATCATCTTTATTTCCAATAATATCCTGTTTAACTCCTTTATACTTCCCTCACTCTTTATCGCTGACATTAAAGCATGTTTGAATTGTTTCACAGATCACAGTCCCTGAAAGTTAGAGTCACTCCCACTACTTCCCCAAAATGGTTGTTGAGACAAAAGCCAGACCTTTTCCTTTGACAGGGTTCAAGAGATCACAGTTTATATTTCCTCTTGCATTACATGGGTCTCTAAATTGTCTGGTTTTGGTGGTGCTGTTGGTAGGGAGAGGGGGGCTGGGGGGTGGGGGGGATATACTGCGCTTCAAACACAATATGGGCTGGGGCTTATCATTGTTGACTGCTCTGGTGCCGCCACTGAGGAGGAAGCCACTTATATCATCTTTGTTTTGCTCGGCCCAGCTGTTTTTGCTCACCGGGTTGACCAGCAATCTGCTGATGCTGAGGATCTTTGATGTGCGCAAGGAGGCACTGCATGGACAGGAATCGCTCTGGCACTGATGACCCCAAAATCTACCTCCCATCAGCCTGCTGGAGTTCAAGTTTAAACAACTGAAAAGGATTGTTTTTGTTACCGTTTTCCTTTTTTTTTTAATGGCTGCAGGGCATCTGTTCTCTGTTGTCGTCCCCTACTAGCCAATGAAATCTGAGGAGGATTTTTAAGTGAGATGTTTTGTGGATGACCGTAAGCTCCGGACACGGACAAGCCCCCATTAAGTTATTGTAGCTGTGCATAACTAGGTCCAATAAGAAAAGCTACATTCGTGCCTGTTTTTATCAGAACAAGATTTTCAGGGTTCAAAGCCAACTCTAGAAATTGTGTTAAAGCAAAGTTTGTTGGACAGCTGGAGAGAATGAACAAACACTTGTTTTCTGAGATTTCACCATAGATTATGTCATTTGTACTTGCCTGACGGTTATGCTGTGGTCTGCATGTTGCTTTTATGACTAATGAACATTTAATCCTCCACAGATGAAGCATCCAACTTGTTCCAGGACCTTTCCTTTTCCTCTTTTTTTCTGTGCGAACCTGAATGTCATAATAAAGGCCATGCTTTTGCTCTGTGATTTTGACGTTTGTTTCTTCGTCTGTCCTTTTTCGTCTTCCTTCGCCATTTTTCTGTGAGTAGTGTAATTTATTAAACCCATTTAAAGCCCTTTATTTCCCTCTTAATTACTTTTGTTCAAAGCTGATCATTGAATTGAAGCGTCTGGGGCTAGCGCTTTGTCAGGCAGAGAAATCCTATCAAAATTTTGCTGTGGTTCTTTATACAGTTTATACCCTCATGTTTAAGTATGGAAACATGATATCATTTGTTGATATTTCTAACAGTGGATGTCCAGGTCTCAGCGCTCTTTGAAATGGAAAGGTAATTAAAAGCTGAGGTGATTTAGGGCTCAAGTGTACACACAGTAAAAACCCTTTATTTCTAGGTGAGTCATTGTTAGTGTGAATCTTGAGATTTTCTTTATATCCTTGTGACTTTCCCTTTCTTTTTCCACTGAGCTAACTGGTGCTACTAAGTAAAACAGTGTGCTGCTTCGTTAGTAAAGATTGGTGCAATGAGTCACACCTGGTGGCTCAATTTCAACAGCTGCCCACTGATTACAAGTTGAGTTTATAAAAGAGGGTTGCTTGGTGGCGCTGTTTCTTTTGTGTGGGAGCTCGGAGATAGCACAGGTCTCACTTCTGAAAGAGTAGACGTTTGAAGAAAGATTTTAAGCCTTAGGAGATGGAAGTTTAGAAGCCTTTGGTTGAGGTTCCTCATAACTTTACTCTGTTCCCTGTAGAGACTGGGTATGAAAAATACCCAAACTCAAAGCTTTAAACAATAGCAGTCCAAACCCAAACTCAGCCTAATGATTCCTGACAATGTACCGGATCCATCTATGTTATGTGTTGCAATTAAAACATGCTCTAGCTTGAATTAAAAAAAAAAAAAAAAAAAAAAAAAAAAAAGCCAGTTTGTGCTCTGCACTGGGTCAGGGGTACGGCACTTCTCTGGGCAATGTCAGAAAACCCAAGCAATGAGCTCACTGTTGCAAAAGCTGTGAAGAGAAGCAAAGTTTGGTGTTGGCAGATCAGCTCCTCTGGCGTTAAGTGATCCATTATATAACACTGAGACATTTGAATTGCTGTTCTTACAAAAAATAACTGCAGGCACAAAAAGTGAAGCTCACCAATGAACACTTTCTACCCCTATTATTGAATCTGTACACAGAAATAAAAAAATAAAAACTTGTGCCTACATGCAGTATTTCTCGGCACTGTGACTTCCTGTAGCGAAGTTGTCAACCTTACAGTGATGAAAAGTCTCTGTGGTCCTTTAGGTGACAGCATTCTGTTGATATGGCGTACACACGCACCAACATTTCCCTGTCGTTGATAGATCTTTAAGACTGAGTTTATAGTTGATTTCATAATTGCTGAACTTGGAAATCAATTATGAATCGGTGTAAACACAGTAAAATAAAGACAAGTGTGGGCTCTAAATTTGCAGAATTTAAAATATTTATTAAAGCTTCAGATACGCACAAATCAACAAAAGCACACTTGGGGCATAAGACAAACATGAAAGTGGCTGTAATATAGCACAGTGACAGATTCTTAAACAAAAGCCCTGAGAGCAGGGCTGGAGTATACAGGCTTCATGTCTGGCAATACCACGAGCTACGTTTGTACGTCAGGCCATCCATCAGTCTTCATTCCTCTCTCCTGCTTCCGCCTGGCTTGGATTAGCGCACATGAAGACAGGATGCTATATTCTCCACCTTCTTTGAATATGTGAAAGCCTTTGATGTGAGTTCAAATGTGAGAAAAGATCAAGAGATCAAAAACCTACTCGCGGCAAAAGAGATAAAGCTGTCGGTCATGTCTGTCAGTTGAAACTGACGGCACAACGGAAAGGCTATGTGCTTGGGTTTGATAAGGTTGCAGGGCTTTCGGCGAGTGAGATGAGACAGTTTGGCTTGGGCAATGCTTGGGTGTGGTCTGAACTGATCGAATCCACACAAACAGCTATTTACATACGAGAAATTCCTCTGCAAAGGGGATAAGCCAAAAGGAAACCAGTAATTCTGAAAGTGATTGTTCTCCTCCCAGCGCTTTGAAGTGTTTGGCCAGTGTCTGCTCATGTCTTCAGTATGAGGATGGAGCCTTTCCAGAGATTAGCCTGTATCAGATTCAACATCATCCAACCTTCTCAATTTTACCACTGAAAGACATCCAGCCTTTCTTGTTTAAATTTAAATTTAATATTTTGAATTTTCATGTAATCTAATATGAATGTGGGAAAGGATATTAAGTTTTTACCGTCAACCTCAGACATTCATCTGTATATGGCAAATGAGAAAACTCCCTTTTGACTTAACAATGCATTATCATTGGTTTCCACAATGGCAGCCATTTAACAAGCTTGAGAAAATCCAAATTACTTTTCATAATTGACTGACTGCATGGAAGTTGTGAAGTATTTCCAGAATTCAGGACACACACAGATTTCAGGATAATTAAATGCAATGGCTGAGTTCGTCTAACCTTGGGAGCAAAAGATGTCTTCTCTCATGTGCTCTTGCCAGAATGCACACACAAAACTTCACAAAAATGCTTCTCGTCTCCTATTCACAGAGAAGTTAATCTGGCTTTAAATATAGTTATATTCCATTACATTTTTATCACCAAACCCACAAAGAGAGGTCTTCAAAAGGCCTCCAGTGGAGTAAGTCTTATCTTTGTGGGCCAGAGATTCATTTAACAGAGCTTAAATTCAAATGATTTTTGTGAAGGATATGGTGACCAGTAAGAAAGGGTCATCTTTTCTATTCAGCTGCAACACTTTCATGTAGGTTAAACAGATTACAGCACCCTGGTATGGTGCCCTGCCCCTGGCAGCACAGACTTGGCTGTCTGTGGATACAAAGAGGGACAGAAAGGGGGATTTAATTTAATGCAGGAGGAAGGCCATTCTGTCAGTTCCTTGTAATCCTCTTGCTCCTTAACTCATGGGTTGTAATCGGGCTGCAGTGACAACCTTGCCAAGCATTCCTCAAATACTGGAGCTTCTGTGTTGTGTTTCGGTGGTGGGTAAAGTTAAAAGACAGAGGAAGAGCCATTTGGCTGCCTGAATGGTTTGAAAGAAGATAGTTTGTTGGTCCATAGCCCAGCAGGAAAAAAACTAAAGAATCTCCCATTTGCCTCTGACTGTACAAGAACAAACTGCTTGACTGGCCCGATACACTACCATGATGAATTCCAGCGGCACTGGTAGATGGACTTGATGTATAGAATTATACAGATTTCCTCTTATCAAGACCAGTGAGCTAAAACTCACCCTTGCAAATGTTAATTTAAAAACATTTATCATCAGGAAAAACAACTATTGTTGGTCACAATGGCTTCACCAACTGTCTTTTCCATTCACTGTTCAAGAACAGTGATGGTGCATCCAGGACAGTCGGGTCGTTGGTACATGTAAATTGAAAAGCAGACTGCACATGAGAAGGGTAATTTGATAGACAAATGCAAACTCAACTCTGATTGAGTTAAGTTTACTCCAATTAAAGACCTTAATGCCGTTAAGAAGTCAGCATTGAAAGCCTGCTCACATCAGAAAGTGGCACAGTTAAAGTCATCCATGCATCTTTATTAAAATCTTGGTTCTATGAGTTTTGCAATGTACTCTTGGATGGTGAACTGTAGTCCCCCTTTGGCATTTTGTTCTAAGGATTATACTCAAGGATTAGTTTCATTAAAGAGGGGATATGTAGCTCTGAGAAAACAAACGTATTGTCAAATAATGCACATTAATTGCCAGTTAGCAGGTGTCTTAGCTCCATCACTTACAGGACTAATAAGTTGACACTCATGCAGAAGAGGGTTGGGTAAAAGTGGATGGTCACAGCTGATAAACTATGACTTTCTCCATTTTATATTCTCTCAAAAGTCAATATTGTCAAGACGAATTGCTACTGGTCATCTAACTCAACAGTCACTCCAACTGATGCTCGTGGTGGTGGTATCAATGACGATGATATTGATATCACTGATGATGATATCAATGATGGTAATGATGATGATGATGGTATCAGTCCTGTATATGAAGTACTGATATTTAATTTTGTTCCAGTCTGTTTCACGCTTAAAACTTTTAAAAGATTAGGTCATGGAAAGATGTACTGATGTAGTATTACAACTAGAAAATGTAGCTACTCTAACAAATTTATTTTTTTACTATGAAAAGATTAAGATGTGAATATGTCGTGGTCCATACAAAAACCTGCTTGTTGCTCAGAGAGATATATTTTCTACATCAAGACCTAGCATCTTGTGGAAGAACTTTTGTTAATGAGTTTAATAAGGCAAAAAGAAAAGTTGAAGAGAAGCCAACAACTTTGTCCCTTACCATCTATAACAGACAGACTAATATGTTTTCACTGACAGGGAAGAGCAAAAGTGAACACTAAGCATATTCCTCAACATATTTCAGCCTTGTGTTGTGCCAGAGGGAGACTGGAAGAATTTCAAGGTGGTTGCACCTACAAATCACAGAGATAGTGGGTGCAATAGTAAATCTTGTCGATGGCAAGTTGAAAAATGTGACTCCATCTGCCCCACAGTGGAATGCAGCGTTTTCTCCGATAAGAGTGAGGTCTCGCTGTAAAGCCTGAACATGCCATGGGGGCAGAGGCCTTGGAACCATTGCTGATCTAATGATATGCTACACTTTTACTTTGCACGTCTGCCAAAAGAGGGAGAGAGAGACAGAGAGGAGGGAAAGTATGAAAGAGAAATCCCCAATTTAGAGAAGCATTATTTAGAAACATCGCTGCAGCAACACTAAGAGTATTTCAGCCCAGAATAAATGCCTGCAGGCATCTGAGTTATTTTACTGTAGCTTCAGACACTTCCCAAAAGATCTTCCGTTTATTTTGGAGTAGATTTTGGATTCAGGTCACACGAGCACTGCCATGAATCTCAAATGAAAATCTGGATGGGAACTTTTCCTGCCATTTATAGTGAAAACTAATAAATTACAGAAAATGAATGAAAATCCCACTGTAATCTGGAATAATAATGAAAGAAAGGCCAGCAATGTCTGTCATGCGACCTATCTCATCGTCAGCCATGCCTGCCGAGCATAGCTTACCCAACCACAGGTAATTTAGAGTTCAAGAATAATCTGGGGATACCAGAGGTTTTATAAACTCCCAGCTTGCTGTGATTGTGATAACATTCCCAAAAGCCTTGACACAATATCGTCTATGGTTCCAAAATCAGCCTCAAGCAATTGAAAGTAAATTGGTGTTTTTCTTTGGAAACTGTAAAAACTCTCAGCTCGCAGGATCTTCACAATGCAGTCATGTTTGGCATGTTTGTAAAGGCTTGCAGACTGTTGTCTGTTCTGCAAGCAAATGCCTCTGTGCTCACTATGACTCAGGGTCTTTCCAGGTGATAGTATCTATGGGAGATGGAGGAGCTTGTGAGATGCAGTACTAGGAAATGAAAGAGAAAACTATCAAATAGCACTGTTAACCACATTGTATTGGAGGGCAGTAGATGTGGCTGTGAACTGAAACCCAAGGACTTCTTAAATTATTTTGATGTTTCTTGTTTTCTGCATGAATAAAGTTTATGCCTGGGGAAAGAAATCTTGCTTTAATGTCTCTTCTTGAAGTCTCTTGAAGGTCACAGCACTTCTATATGCACTGTCCAACTGATGTTAATGCTGATTGCATTCTTGCCCCTGAAGGATCTTTTTTTTGATGAAACCTGAAAATATCTGAATGCATTGACTCTTCATTTTTAGCTGAAGATGTGAATGTACTATAATTGACCGTGCTTACCTGCTGGAGCCGCAGCATCTTAATTTCATTCTTTTTTTCTTTTTTTTCTTTTTTCTTTTTACCTTTTTTGGAGAAAAAGGTAAAAAGATGCAGGAATACAATTAAACAGAATTGCCTGTGAGATGAAGCATCAAAGTTTATGCTGTTGGACTTGAGGTTTCTAATTTCCAGTTGACTCAACACTCAAACAATGTAGTTCATATGGTTTCTTTCCGTCTGAAGTGACCACACTTTAAGGCAGCTCCAAATAGAGAGGGGCAAGATGAGCATAATCATACAAATAGGCACTTTCTAACTGAGGCATTCATGGTATAAAAAAAGTAAAGTTTTAAGTTGCTGCCAGAGGGTGTTTCAGATGATGTTCAATGATCCCATAAACACATTGTTTACAGTATACAGACCTCGAATGTCAATCTATTGTACTTAAAATCCCCTATCTTTCCCCAGTTATGACACATATTGGAAGATGTTTACTCATGCATTTGCTGATAAACTGCTGTCACATGACATTTTATTTATTTACCTCCCATTTTGTCAATCTGTCAGCATTTGCGGCTTCTGTGGAAGACCCGCGTAAAAATAGAGCTATTATTTACATTTTTTCCTGCCAGTCATCTCACAGTCGTGAGTTTAACCAAAACACTGTGGGTCTGCCCGCTGCCGATTTGTTTCCTGTTGATATGCACTATGTAAGCGCTCAGGATGGGGATCAATGAGGCTCAGCCAGCTGAAAGCAATAACTCCAGAGTGAGTGGAAAACATTGTAGGGACTGAATAATTTTGTGGCATAATCTGACCCAAAGGGAGTGTTGTTGATTATGTCAGCGCTGCTTATTCACTGACAAACACTGCTGAGTTGGAACTTTGTTAGAGGACTTAAAGATTTACGAGAGAAAACAGATCTTACACAAGCATATTTACCAGAAGAAGCTTGCTCTATGAGCTGGTTGATTAGCAAGCAAAATTGGCAGGATGTCTAGAGCTCTGCACAGCTGGTGGCAGTTTAAGATCCAGTCCACTTTGTACGAACTAATCTAAAAGCTGAAGACATTATAACGGATAGTTTTCACTGTCCTGACCGAGTGAATTAAGAGCCAGTCTAACAGTGACCTGATCCTCACCACTCTAATAAAAGTCAAATATTATCAGGCTCCCAACAGATGCTTGGCCCTGCAATCTTTTCCATATCCCTGTTTACAGGTACACTGACCCTGCTCCGACCTTGCAGACATTTGGTGAAAAAACCCTAGTTCACCTCAGGACTGGGGTCAAGAGGGCAAAAAGGAACAGATGGGTCAAAGGTCACCTGTTGATTTCATGCTCTAATTTGGGCTGTCACACACACATTACGACTTGAGACAGAGTGAACTTAAAGCAGAATTATCTTTTTACCCTTAAGGCTTATAATATATCAAAGAATTGCCTGTGACCTTTTGCAAAGTCATCATGCATGTAACTGAAGCTTACAACTAAACAAAACAATCAGGTCATCGAAGGTCCTGGGTCAAGGTACCACTGAAGAGACGCTAACATAAAACACTGCTAGCTTTACTTACTATACTGTTGGCTTTCTTCAGTGCAAAGTATTTTGTCTACCTTTTTATGTCATGTGTTGGTGATTGTCATTTGACACTGTTGCGTTTAAAAGAGGTTACAATACGCCATCTGAGCAGCACCTGAACTTGCATTTCTTTACTGGTTGAGTAAACGGCTCTTAATGCTAACGTCGGCTATGTAGCAATAGCAAAACTTACAAACGGCTCCTAAGTACTACCTTTGTATTCCACCACACAATAATTTGTTATTTGTGGCTTTGTTCTTTTTAAACATCTTGGGATACATCACTTCGAGGTTACTTTTTGATGTCTTACAAGGTTTTGTCAATTAAGTTGTATATTGAACTAGGAAGATCTATGCATGCATTTGTAAAATGCCTGAGCTGGATTAATGGTTGGGGTTGTGATGTAGCTATGGAGCCTATACATGTAGTTGCCAAAGGCTTTAATGCTGCTAATATGCATCATCTCAAAGGTAGTTACGGTACATGTTGGGGCTATGTTGATTACATGCAGCTGTGATTGGTCAGCTTTGGCTGCCTTAGTTTTCTACTGCAAGTTTCTCATGCAGGTGGAGATTGAGAGTTAACAGTGTTAATGAAGCTGAACAAAGACTCTGTAACTGTCTCCTTTTCAGTAACACACATGCAACAAAACCATTTCCACTGAAAACCTTAGTTCGAACAGAAGTGCCACTATCACAGTGAATGAAAACAATTGATTGTGTATGATATCTTATGTCTTGAGTTGTGCTATGAACAGGTTAATTTGAGTCTGAACTACAAACTAAAACTCACTAGGTAAACAGCAGGGTTTCCCTTGTGTCAAGTATCAGTGTAGCTTTAGTAATGTGGTTTAGCCTACAAAAGCTGACCATGAGCAATTAAGTAAAACAGTGCAACTAAAGAATCATTATGGGTATATAAAGGGATGCTTATAAATATCACATTTACAGTAGAACTGCAATAAATGCAATAAAAAGCATGACTCAATCTGTACTGTATTTTAGGACAATTGACTGTCCCCTGGGGAAATCAATAAGAGCAAAAAATCAAGCAAAGCACAACAGAGAGATAGCATCACATTTGAACCAGATCTGAGCAGTTCTCCATGGACCTAACCACCCAGAGGCTTCCAGCCTCCCACTTTGGCCCACCCTGGACACTTCCTGTTGGGCCACTCCTCCTCTTTAGTTGTGGGGAATGCTGGATCTCGATGGAGTCTGGGAGAGTTGTACTCAGGATTAGGCAGCCTTCCTTGGCGTGATTGTGGCAAAACTTGGAGGAATAGAAGTGGATTTGATGTTATCAAAGATCCTGGTTGGTTGGGGGGTTGGGGGTGTCTGGAGCGTAGGCAGCAGCCCTCTGTCTAATGACCCTCTGTCGGCTGGTAATTGTTGCCTTGGCTTATGCTCAAGCCTTTGTGCGTTCCAGGAGCCAGAAGTCATGATCAAAGTTGTTCTTAACCTAGCAATACCTTAATCCAAGCAGTAATAAACAAGGCTCGGTGACAGAGGCCGCTTTGGTTTTGCTGTGGATTAAAGCTGCCCTCCAAAACCCCAGCTTCTTTTATTGATATCCCGCATTGTGCCTTTTAGTCAGACTGAACACTGAAATTGAGGATTAACTTGCTTGGTCCAATCAACAATCAAGTCCCACCTGGATCTGAGCCATGTTGACACTGTCGGTTTGCCACTCATGTTCTAATGACCAGTGATGGATGCTCTGGTCAGCAGAGGAACTTCTCAGCTTTGCACAGAATCCCACTCGTTGACAAGATGAATGGAGTTATTCTTTATATCAGCTCAGATATGGGAGGACATGACTTATCTGAGCAGGATTACAGGTAGATCAAGGCGATCTCATAAGAACGTCAACAGGCCATTTAGCCATTCCACAGATTCCACTGATACCTGGAGGGGTATGGTAATGTAAAGCAAAGGTACAGTCTACACAGAGGTGTCCCCAGTGAAAAGCAGTCTGTTAGGCTTTGATACACAACTTTTTTTTTTTTTTTTTTTTTTTTTTGTCAGGCACACAGTAAAGTGTTTTGATTGTTTGGGGTTCAGAGGTTGGAGGTAGAAGTATTTGACTCCTGATTTAAGAGGAATTATGAGTAAAATGACAAATGCATGGATCTGCCAATAAATACAATCATCTGTTGAGAAGTGTTGATTTTGATCTTGTCATTGCTTGCCTTTACAGGATATGATGTGTTCTTGATAATATGACATTCAACTTGTCTTGCACTAACTTTCATAGTCAGGCTGCTGAATACACAGAACCAATATCATACTGCATGGTTTCAGGCTTGCCTTGCAATAGTACTATTGCACATCTGCTTGCCAGCATGTTGTCTTAACCACTGCACTGGTTATGTTTTGGTTAATGTTGGTAAAAACAAACCATTAAAGTGGCAGGTCAAGACAGTGGTCACTGTAAGGCTGGTGTATATGCAAGGATCCACTAGGATCTGAGTGATGTTGATTTCATCATCAGAAGGTGTACACAATGTATTACCCCATTTTGTTGTACCACTATGCTGCAAGGGTACAAACCGTGCATGTGTCCTCCAAGCAGAGTCCAAGTGGATGAGAAAATAGTTTATAAGAACTACGCACCCTGGTGTCCAGAGCAGTCCATGTGCACATCTGCAAAGGAGAATAACTGAAGCTTCAGCCAGTAACAATAGTGAGCTTTTTCAGTGATAATCACAATGACCTGTCTAAAGATTGAAAGTATTTATTGTGCATCTTATGCCTTTTTATTTGAGAGGTGGCAGAAACTCAAGGGAGAGAATTAAAGACTGACGGGTAACAAAGGTACTGAGCTAGACTCAAACTGGGAAATTTGCAGCTCACGGTTAGCACCTTAAACAACTTTCTATCAGAACAGCCCAATTATTTCAATCTCTATATTTTTGTCTTTAGTTTTGATCAATTTTCCAATAAGTAAAGAAACTGTGAGCTGTCCAAAGATTAATCCAAACGTGCTTAAAGAACACCTTAGCCATTGCTCGAAGATTTCTTTCTCCCTACTTGGCTGTGGCTACCAGTTTTGATGTAGTGGTGTGTTACCTGAACCCTCTTCATACTGACACAACCTTCAACTTGGACAACAGTGAGGGAATAATTGTTCTGTAGCTCCCAGATGGAAATGTTTCTAACTGTGTGAATGAGGGATAGAGCAGTGCTGATAAGCAGCATTCACACTCACTCACACTTTATTTTTTTTTCGTTTTTAATTCAGATATAAAGTTTGAAACTATTACCTTCCTGCATTCAATTATCTGACACTGTAATAACAATCGACAATCACAAATCTTCCGGTGTCTTTCAGGACACAAGCTTTTTTCCTCTAGAGACCCAACAGATTTTCCTTTCACCAGTGTAAACATGTTGTTGTGGCAGACAATGCTTCAGCAAACACATGCTCACTCAGTGGCGATCCAACATGATTGACAGTGGTGGTGTGAGCACAGGCGCCAATATACGACTCTGAATGTCACAGAAATATGCCACAATACTCTGTCGCCAGTGTTTTTTTTTGTTTGTTTTTTTTTGTTTTTTTGTTGAACATGTGGTATGTCTTTGTCCCATAAACCAAATTTGGCTGTTGTAAACCTAATGTAAATCTCCCATGATACCTACTCCCCACTACCTCTGGTAAAGATTATAGATCGTCAAATGCTTTTTATTTTTCAAGTAAGCATGTGAGCAGCGGTCTTAGCAGCAATAGATGGAAAGAGTGACAAAGAGATAGATGATACACCATATGTATAGATACAGACGTACTGTAGACAGTGTATATGTCTCCATACCAGCCGCAGCACTGGACACCTGTTTTCACTTACACAACATACCGGTATCGACTTGCTTAAGCCAATAAACAGTCTGAGTGAATTATTGTACTGTAAAAAGTTTCCCTTAAGTGTTTGAGAACATCAATAATTTGCAACCTCTCTTATTTGAGCTTTTGAGTCAAAACCTATTATCTAAAGCTCTTTACGAGTAATTTGGTCATGTATATCACAGTTGTATATCACAGTGGTCATCGTACATATATTGAACTACAAATTTAGTACAAGTGGGTTGATCTGAAAAATAGTCACCATCTCCCAGACCATGTTTTGCAGCAAGAACAAAATAATTCACAGAAGTAAAAAAACAAAAACAAGAAACAGCATCATCAGCTAATTTAGATGATTTTAAAACATCATCATTTTTTGTGCCATGAGTGGTGCTCTTCTTTCATTTGCTTGCCTCAAAGCATGGACAGTCTCCACAGAGCCTGAGGTTGGTGGTGGGTTTTGTCTCTGTCTCACGAGCCTGCTGTCACAACCATCATCGCTCCAGAACAAAAGGCGTAAACAGCAAGCTCTTTGGTATATTTCTGTGTTAGAGTTCTTATGATTTATTATCCAGCTGCCCTCAAATATGTTCCAGCTTGGCAGCTACTTCTGCTGAGGATTAGCAGCAGCCGTGGCTAACAGGCAATTGAATATTTATATGCTGCTGAGCAGCCGCAAACAAACCCCCCTTTTGAGGGTCAGCAGTGTGAGCTGTGAAATCACTCTATTTATTCACTTGTTTACATAACTCGTACAATATTTTCATGGTGAATTAATGCAAATTCTATCTTCAATCATGACCCAGCTCCGGGGTTAAGTGGCGACAAAATGCATACACATAAAGTGCAGAGGGACAAGTCAAACAGTCTGCCCTTCCTGCATAAAGGGCTTTGAAATAGGGGTGGTCACTCTCTGGCCAAATGGGCCTCTTGTATTGGCTTTGGCCAAAGAGGGCTTGCAAACAGTGGACAGGCTGAGCAGCCACAGAGCAGGGATCTTCCTCTGGTCCCTAACCTGAAGGTGTGCGTATTAACTTTGTCTGGCTAATCCTTATGCCATGGAGAATAGAGGAGGATTAAGACTTTAACCCCTTCAGAGAGAGAGAGTCCCATTCTGCAGCAGAAAGGGCCCTTGGCCAGCGTCTCTCTGCTGGAGCTCCTCACGGACTCATTGTCCCGTCACGAAGGCCAGCTGTCAGTGTCCTTGGGATGACGAGATGAATGAGGAGCCCTTGAGCTGTACGTCTGCTCCCTCTGTTTACTGAAGGGCCTCTTGCTGTGTAAATCATGACTTCAGGGCAGAACAGGGCTTTATGCTGGAAAACTATCAAATGACTTTTTCATCTATCAATGATTCTAAAACTTACAAAGCAGAGTAATTAATTGATCATTTTGAATTTACCTCTTACCAGCCAACTCTGCCTAATAGAAACTGTGCTTATACATGACTAATCTGCAACAATAGGTTTATGTTGAGACAAAAGTAATTCCACCTGAATTATGTTCCATTGAGTCACAAGATGTTCATACTTAAAATATTTGCAAAGTGCCTGGTGACAGCATATGTCTTTTTTTTTTCCCCCCACAATGTCTGCTCTTGTACAATATCCCCTCGTTGGCACTAAAGCATGACTGACACTTGAGACAGAATGTAGAGCCACCTGTCTACAAATAGGGATGGTATAAAAATGTAGAACCTCCTGAAGTAAAAAAAAAACAAAAAAAAAAACCCTTAAAACAAATTGGGCAATCGTATATAAACATAGGGTTTGCAGCTACTCTGCCCAAGGTCCAAAGGAAAAAATAACTACAGTAATTATTTCAGTACAAATAAGTATATCACTATCCAGTTTTAACCAAGTTTTGTTTTACATATATAAAGATATCACCTCAAAACTCTATATTTTGTCTTTTTTTTTTTCTTCTTATTTTAAAGATATTAATCCCAGATTTGACTCCAGCAGGTGTAGGCAAATTCTTCTTATTATTATTATTCTTCTTCTTATTCTTCTTCAGAATTCAAATATCAACTTTAACTTTTTGACTTCAGAACATAATAATGATAATAATAATAAGTAGATGTGGCTTCGTTCTGATTCAGCATTTACACACAATGTCAGCAAAAGAGAAACAAGAAGGAAACCTCTTGGTATTACACACACATTACACCAAGATGACTAGTCCACCACAAGCCTTGAAGGGAAACTTGATATTAGCTGTTGTGTTGCGTAGGTGTTTATTAACAAATGAAACCAGATACGGAGTCTATAGTCCCTTACTGAATTCTTCTAATCAGTTGTATTAATATTAATACAGGATTTATTTCGATGTAACTGCCAATAACTCAATGTAGGCTTTGCAGCCATTTTGGCAACACATTCAAATTCTTGTTGCCAGGTAGGAAATATCGCAGCTATCTCTGACCCCAACATTATAACTCGGACATATTGGGACTCGGACAAATTTCCACTGAGGTGGACAATAAAGTCAATCAATCAATTGTAATCTCTCGGCTGCTCATAATTTCGGTCTGAAGAATATAACATGAACACATCATAAGGGCTTACAAGCCTGAAAGGTTGGGAAACACTCAATTTTAGGGCCTCATTAATAATTCACATTCTGGCAACCAGACAAGGACTGGCAGTTAAATAGAGACATGTAAATGTAGGAAAATGACATGCAGAGGCAGACAGGACAAATTAACATGACTTGGAGCTGTCTGCTCTGTGTTGGCACACCTGCACTCCTGCTCAACAGTGTGTCCTCTCAGCTCAGACTGTAGGTGGTCTGGTCCTCACACCTGCCTCCGCATCCCCGACCTGCCAGCCACACAGCTGCACCACAGCACTGTCACTCACTTAACACCACGTCTTAACAGCGTTTCTGCATCACAGGTATTCGCCCCCTTCGACTCATGTGATGTGGAACCTGCAGGGGCTCCACTGAGTGATCAGTGATCAAAACACACTCGCTGATAAGGGTGCTGGGTCACCAAACTGATTCACTCCACTAGGCTCCTTCAACTTCAGGCCAATCAGTGAACCAACAGAGGTAATGTGTAATGTTTCACTCCACTGCTTTGCAATTGGTGGTCTTCCCTTCCCATACCCTACTACATGTCTTTCTTGACTTTTCTCGCTGTTCCACATCCACAGTGCCACCTGAGACCCCGCATGAGCCTGCATGATCAGACTTCTCATTGTCACTCTCTCAGGTTCAACGTACGGCCAAGAAAATACCACCAACGGAGAAACCTGAGGATTTCTCACAAACAGATGTCCTGAGAAATCCCTCACGTCGGCTCTCACACTCACCCTACAATCATCCAAGGCTGCCAAAGCTCCCATTGATGGCGTAAGCCTGAGATAACAGTAAATCATCTTGGATTGTGGTAAGGGGAGTGTCCATTTCATGTAGTTGACTCAGCTCTTGCTAAGCGAGTTGAGTGACACAAGGGGAGGATGAGTGGAAAGACAACCCAGAACCAGCTGTTTTCCTGATGGTAACCGCAAAGGTCTGGACCCTGTGGATGATCCTTACCCATCCTGACCTGGAAGTCAGTTCTGCTGTCAACAGCTCTTGGGAATGAACACGTTCATCCCTTTCATCTTGACGTCTCTATGAGATTGGCAGCACCTTCTCTTCCCAGCAGGCTTCAGTGAATCAGCAACTGTTGCCCACAGGGCAAAGTCATCTGATCCTGCATGTTACAGCGTCATCTGAGGATAGTAGGGATTTTCATTCAACTTTTTCACGTACAGTCAAAATGATCAATTTAAATGATCACTCCATGTAATAAAAAAAAAAAAAAAAAAAAAACCCTCCACATATTTCATCTATACTTCCTTGAAAGCGCCTTAAGAAATGTCAGTGATATCTCCAGGATGGTTAACCATGATGGCTCCCCCTCCCCCAGAAGGCCGGCCGGCCTGCCTGCCTGCCTGCCTGCCCACTGTTTCCAGTGCAAGTGCTCTCCATTTGTCTCCGTGGATCAAATGTCCTGGCGACTGCTCCTGTTGATCAGCGAGCCTCCTTATAAGGTCTGAGCAGAGAGAGCAAAGCCTTGAGGAGAGCCCTACCAGCCCTTTCCCTTTATTTACACAGACAGGGTGCACACAAGCATGGAAAATCCACCCTATCAGGCTTTCTTCATGAGCCCCAGGAATCTTTATTGTCAAATACTCGTAATGTGGCACAAGCAGTCTTATTTTATTCTATGTATGTCCCCTCAGCTTTGCACCAGAAGATGGATACGATTTACACACAGTTATGTTTCACCCTTAAACAGGCTGTAAGAAGCTGAAATGTTTTCATTGCCGTTCCACTAAAAAGGTTGTAAATGCATGTGTGTGGTTCAGTATTTCAAGCATATATATATATAAAATAGTAAATGCCTGACATGTTGCCAAACACCATAGAAAGTCTTCCATCTAAGTGACTTAAATGACTGGTTTCATTCCATATCCCTTAAACTTAAAGATACATTCACAGAAGTTGTTACAGCACAGATCAAAATTCATATTATGGCTAATGCAGAAACGACAGTGTCCCCCATAGCATGTGAAACAGGAATTTCCTGCGCTGGAGGGCTGTTAACCTGAATCTTAGGGTTAATCTGTCTGGAAAATGGTTATATGACTTTTTTTGGGGCATAGATTTGGACATGTGACTGGTTGAGTAAACATCTATTCAGGGAGGGCCTTGTGTGAACAGTACCTGCATTCAGCGCCGCAGTCCCTTTAAACCACTTGCTACAACACGTGGTAACATGGCTTTGTAGTATGTACTTTACTCCAAAAAGTGTTTAAGCTGATTTTTTACTTTTAAACAAAACATACAAGGAATCAAATTTGAATTCCTTTGTTTTCTCCCACAGCTGCTATGGATTTTTCTATTTCGCTCCTTTTTTTTTTTTCTTTATCAGCCAGACATTTTTCCAAATCCTCTCCAGCTAGTTTAACATGCTTAAAGGCTCACACATGCTTAGTTTATTAGTAAACCACTAATGGAACTTAAGGTATCAGGATTGTAGGGCTTTGGCACAGTAGCAGCTCATTTGCCAGGTCTTTACATTTTAATTATCACAAGTTCCAGCGTAGCCCCAGCCAATTAAAAATGATGTATGGTTTTATGTTGAGACCAGTGCCGGCTCTCAGGAAACTCACATCCATCAAGCCAACAACACATTCATTTACCATTTAGGCTGGAGATCGGGTCACTCTGATTGGCTGATGTGGCTGCTGTGCTGAGGCGACGTAAATTTGAAGTGTGAGAGGAATGTTGTTGTTATTGTAATGCGGTCTCAAGTTGCATTTAATTGAAAGGCTCTTAACCATTTTTTTTCCTTCATGTTTTCCTATTCTGTTCAGGGTTGTCATGTTTTTCCCTTTGTAACATTTTGTGTTGCATTCATTGTCATTGCATTTCCTTAGTGCATTTTATTTTGGCCACCCAGACTCTTCCAGTGTTGTCTCTCCAGGTTCACTCAGCCTTTTATTTCAATCCCCAGTGTGATTCACCTGCTCTGGGGAAGTCTCAATCTTACACACACAGACATGTAGAAGCATCACCATACATGCAGCTGGAGACAAGGAAAGTGTGTGTGTGTGTGCATGTTTGTGCACACGTGTATGTGTGCACGTGTGTGCTTTCACTGTAAACCTTGTGCAACATGCTTTGGAAATACTAACCATATTGTGTGTTTACCAATGAAACAAATTTGAATTGAATGGGACTTCATTCTCAGTATTCCAGATGAGAGTGAACTTTCCACTAAATTTAATGAACTTTGGAGCAGGACAACATCTTAACTGAATCAGTGTGGGTAGACAAATGTATTCATGTCCCAAAGGTGAATTATCATGGCTCAGATGTTTGTCTGCACAGTGGAGACTTGGCTTGGCTGCTGAGCTAAAGGTCTCAGACATGCAGTTATACAGATAATGAGGGATTGGAGCCGGACAGGGGACAATCAAACCTGTGTTTGTGCGCGTGCATGACAGTGTGTGTATGTGCGTGTGTGAGCGCTGTGAGTGGCAGAAACGGTCATCAGTGCGTCAAACCAGCGTCAAGGCTGGCAGACAGTAACGACCACTGCAACCGACAGCAGCCTTCAGCGGTCAACGCACCTTAACGAATGCATGCAAGGAGACACAGAAGCTTGAACAGCCTCTGCTGCAGAGCACTCAGTTGATACATCTGGTAGGTTGCACATCTTATGCAAAAACATTTGTGGCTAGTTGACAAGAATGGAAAAAGCCGAACACATCCATTAAAACAAGCTGTTTTCCATTACAAAGAATCTCTCTGCTTTGACTTTTATGAAGGCGAGTTTACAAGCCCCTAGTGAATGGACTTTGATTCGTAATTGTGGAGTAAACCTGTTAGGAAATGCATGCGTGTTTCTTTGTATATCTGTTAGCTAGTAAAATCAGCCAGCCAGCCAGCCAGTTAGCCAGTCAGCCAGGCAGTGAGCAAGGCCCTGGGGCAGTCTGGGTAATTACTGGCAAGTCATGAAGGCCAAATGAAATGTTTACTTTACCCCAGGGTCAGCAGGCGTTATGAGAGTGCACCTTGACAAGATTTGCAATGGGCCACTTTGTTGTTGCTGTTCCTCTTTAAAAGATAATTGGCTTTTCACCATAGCTCTGTGTAAAAGCTTTTCCTATACTGTATGCACACCTTTTTTTTTTTTCTTTTTTAATGAGTGGAGATTAATGCTGTTGTGTATTCAAGAAGCTGTTTTTGTTGTGTTATGAGGAATATTTTCTCGCTTTGCTATGACTTGGTTACTTGACGCTTCTTGTCTTTGCTGTTAAATATTCTGTGCGTTGCAGTTTTAGAATAATGAGCTGTAAATTATGTTCCAGGGGCAGCACACAGGTAAACACTCAGGCCATAAACAGCTTTGTTTGACAATCCCGCCCATGCTCTATGTAAACCTCACAAATCAGCTTGCTGAGTATGATCTTTAAGCATAAATGGCAGCTGCTGTGGCCTGGCCCTGGGCTCTTGACCCTTGACCTCTAGGCACTGAGTTCACTGAGTGGTGAAGCTTGTGGCTTTGAGGGCAGAACCTCCACGACTGGTTGGGAACCATGCAGACGCCTTAAGGGCTAAGGGGAGACATTAGCCTCTATGAGTCAGGACTACATAGACCTCAGGGCAATGACAGCATCAAGCCTTTCACATGTTCACTGCTGAGACTTCAGGTTTACGATTTTTTTTCATCAGAGCCTTAATACAAGCCTTCGAACTCATGCCTGTGCTTTAGATATTATCCTTTCTAGAGTAGATGCTTATTGACGAAGCTGTAGAGAGGCTCATATTTTATGGGAGAATATCCCGTGGGAGCTGAAGCACAACTCCAAGAAAGCCTCCCTCCCAGTGACTTATGTACTGTGTTCATCCAAGTTACAACCGTATAAAACTTGAAATCAATTTATTCTTAATTAAACTTGGTCAGTAAATAGCTTGTTCCACAAGAGCCGGGGACTCGTTCGGAGAGTGTCAGAATGATTTTGTTTCCTCGACTGAGTTGCTGTTCTTGGCAGTAAACAACCCATCATGTCCAAGCCAAAGTCTGTGCGGTCGTAATCATTTTCCCCTTCATTCGGAGCTGGCGCTTTTTCCTTCAGCTTGTTTTTAACAGTTTGTTCAACTTATGGAGCCAAGTCAGTGTTTGAGAAGAATTCTTCTTACATGGTGAAGCAGCTTCCACTGCTTGTTGGTGATGTTGTTTCTTTTGTCCAGGCCTAAAATTTAACATAGTTTTTAGATGTATCACTGTGCACGGTGCATATCCTGGTGTGTGGGAAAGTTTCAGCTTTTATGAGTTACATTATCTACCATGTATCTCTCTATCTGCTCATATGATGTAATGACATGAGTCACTGTTGCCGCTACAAACAGCTAAATGATGGAATTAAATAAATAGGGGTTAGGTTACCCCCACAATAAGGACAGATAGGATCTGTTTCCGCCGGGTAAGGTATAGGGGAAGTGTGATGGTACAGTAGCAACTAGTTTGGGGATTTCATGTGAAAGCCCCTCTTGTTGGCTTTCCTGCTGTCCAAAATCCATGTGACAGAGATCTCTGTTGGGATAGCTGCGCTGCTTCCCACCACAACAAAGCACCCTGGGCCTCCTGCTTAAAGGCCAATGCTCCAGCAAAAACTATGCCAGCACATATCCGCTGGAAACCGAGCTGTGAATCATATCAAGGTCCTACAAGACGGGAAAGTATTTTAGCTTTCCAAAGTGGGCTTCCTCAAAGTTTTGTAGAAGAGTGACCACACTCAAGCTTGGTGAAAGAAAATGAAAAGCAGAGACGAGACTAGTGGAAGAAGACGGGCTCAGTGTAATTTTAAGGTCTGCCGGAGTCATGGCCTCTGGTAACCTGCTACCGGAACAGTGGAGACTTGTTCAGCCCGTCCACAAATCACACCATCAGTGAGAGGAAATGCATTTGTTTTGAAAGCCTGCCCTGTTCAGGGCTGTCTGTGTGGTGCTAGAATCTCAGCTCCTCGTCAGTACAGCGCATCTCTTTGGTATGAGGTCGTCTGTGTGATCCGGGGTGCCATAGGGGCAACTACCCTACTACAAGACAGACAGTCGTGCATGCTCGTGGCAATGAGATATGCAGAGGCATTTACCCTTTTATCCAACCAGAAATCGCTTAAATCGTTCAGTAAATAGTTTATGACTTTCCTTTCAGCACTCACCACTTTAGTTTGTGGTGAGAATTAATGATTCAACTTCTGGATTTGATGCAGATAAAAGCAAGTGAAATAAATTCCTGCGCACAATCAACTGAGGACAAATGCTTATTAAGTAATTTAAGGTTTTAAAGTGACTGAAAGGTTTCCAGTAGTGAGGAGTTCAAATCATATTGTGAATTATTGTTGATGCTACCGGCATAAATGAGAAATATCAAACAAGCTTTTAGAAATTATCTGTCAAGGTCACACAATTTCAAAAGCTCCTTCAAATGTGGTTGAGAACTGCATCCTTCTTTTTATGGGCAACACAGGCCACAAAGGATCCATCCTATTGCAAGATTCATTGCACGCTGGTAATGAAAATAATACTGCAGCAAACAGCCAATATGAAGGGCCTTAAAATCTGTAGGTCTTGTAAAAAAAAAAAAAAGAAGTTGTGTGTTAAGTTTGCTAGACGACAGGAGCGGCGCTTTATTACGCAATGGTAAAGGCAGGTAGAGGTAGTGATGCAAAGCAGAAATCCACTGTGGACCATATCGTCTGATTTCAGTTCAGCCTTGGTGGTCAATGATGGCAACGAAAGGTCACGCCTTCAATGACCATGTCCTGCAAAGGATGCAGCCCCTGAATTCGGACACAGCTTTTGAGCTAACCCAAATAACAATAAATCCAGCCTATACTTGTCCTTTTATGGTGCAGTATACACCCAGTTCCACGGCCTGAATTTGGCCCGTATACAGCACGATTGTAAGATGCTACTTCCACATCTGGACCAATTCTAGCGCACACACTAAAAATGTTTCAACTGTCAGTCAATACCGGAGGATAACAGTCAAGTATATGGGCCAGACTTGGGCCGAGGACCCAGGCATATGTTGGGCCAGAGGTTTCATTTTGCTATCTGGGATATGTTAAAAATAACATGCTAACTTCCTCTGAGTGACAATTCTTCTGTAGCATGCTGATGGTGGGGCAACAAGGAACGTCAGGGGATCACAAGTGTTTTTGCAATTCATCCTGAGGGGGATGTGAATGGCTGTACCAAATTTCATGACGGTCCATCCAACAGTTGTTGAGCTGAATTGCCCAAAATCATTGAGGCCAACCTCATAGTGGCAATAGAACACAAGTCAGAGGATCACCATAATCAGTGAGTTTCAACCTCTGACTGCCATGAAGGTCTGTACCAAATCTCCCTGCAGTTAATCCAGTAGTTGTTGTTTCTGTGGTGGACCTGACTGACAGAGCTGTACCTGGACTGGAGCCACACTACTAGCAGAGTTTACAACCAGGTCAGGTTGGATGGTCAGAGCTGTTTTACCAAAACTGACAAAGGGATTAAAGCCAAGGGTCAAAATGAACACACAATCCCAAAGGGTTTGCAGTTTCCTTGCAGTTATTAGCATCAAGTCACATTTGAACACATCAACTGACTAAGCACAAACTAAACCCATGATGTTGCTCACACTGTTGAATATTAAAAGCCAAATAGAAGAAACGTGGCTCATGATCCGAATTCTGTCTGGATGCCATCTAGCAACATTGAATATTTAATGTTCATATTCAAGAAATGTCAGTGTGTGATTAGAAGTAACACTGACAATGCAGACAGAATTCTCCCATGAGCAACGTGTCCTGATTAAATCCAAATTTAGAACCAGACCTCAAAAATCACAACAGAATGACAAGTGCAATTGTAGACGGTTAATAAATGGTGCTACAGTTTGCTGAGGGCAGGAGGTGTTCAGCCAAGTCTGATTCCGGTAAGAGGGCTGTGAGATGACACAACACGTTCAGCTCAAACCATCTGCACAACTGCTGGCCAGACTCAGGATGTGCCAGAGCATGCCAACTGCTTCCTGTCTGCTGCCCAGTCCCAGAATGTCAGAGAATGTCATTTGGATCAAAGGAGAAGGCCATCAAAGAGTCATTAGCATCAACACGGAATAACAATGTTGTGCCAGGCTTGATGAAACCATGATTGTGTGTGTTTATAGAGCAGTTGGTTATGGGATGTTGGTAAGAGCTCTTGTTAGCTTTACACTGGAAGTAGATGTTTAAATCCTGACCCCCAGGTTGTCTACGAAAGGGTAAAAAAACCTCTTCTTGGAAAATCTGTGTAGCCCTACTTGGGGAAGGATCAAACTGAGGGCAAGATGCCTAATGAAAAGCTAATAAATGAATGTGTGTACCGGAGGAAGTCTCAAGTGTCTTCTATCCCGGCTGCACTCTGATCAGGAATGTTAGTTCACTTCCTTACCTTCTGTATCTGAGTGTAATTACAGACCTTGATATTTCCTGTTCCAGTTCATCGTGCTAACAGAGTGATAGGGCCCCTTTACGAGTGAAAAAGTCATGTTCATACAGCTATTTTAAGTACTAATGGCCGAGATAAATGCAGATTTCTCTGATAAACGAAGGATTAGGGAATATGTGTTTAATAAAGTTTCACCTACAGTTTGTTTGCTTGTCTTGTGTGCCAGAATGATTTAGTGCAAAAGAAGAAATGGTGCATATTTTTGGGGCTGTGTAGCATAATTGAAAAATGCTGGGTATCAAATGAACAGCCACAATCCAGGTGTGTGTAAAAGTAAATGCTAGCACTTTTTTTTTTTTTTTTTTTTTTGCTGGAATGCAGAGACTTGAGAAAACAACTTTTTTTGTGCACCTAGCGAAGGTGGGGGAATGAAAACAACATGGAATGAATGCAGGGCCTCAGAGCGCCGTGTCCGGCATGTGCTGACGAGAGCCAGAGACCAGACCTAATCCACACTCCTGGCTGGAACGAACACAAGCACATGCATACATGCAGAAAAGTGCCTGCTCATGCACAAACACCAGAGAAAACTTTGAACGCTCCTCAAAACTAGTTAAATGGCACAGAGGGGACAAGATGTGACATCAGGTTTTTCATTTTTCATTTGCTAATCATCCAATGGGGCAGTTAACTTTATCCAGTGGTGAATGTAAGTATAAGTACATTTACTTTTGAAGAATTTCCATTTTCTGATATTATAACTTATAGTCTAATACATTTCAGAGGGAAATACTGCACATTTTAATCCACTACATGATACAGTATATACTGTATATCTATATTTCATGTGGAAAACATGATCAGTCTATAAAATACGCATCGTAATAGATTGCACTACCAATCAGTATATGAAGTTCTCCAAACTGAACAACAGTGGGCTACAGGTGGATTGTCCCAGTGGCTGGGATACCAGACCTTCATCATCATGGTAACGATATTAAACACGTGGTTAAGACTGTTGAACGGTCACTGTTTGGTCGGGTTTAGGAAGAGATCATGGTTTGTGGTTAGGGTGAAAGTTCTGCGATACGTCGACACGTTCATCTACCCCAACCTTCACCTAATGTCTTTGATCTACGTCACCGAACTTTCTTATTTGTTCCCCGACGTCCCAATGTAACTATAGGTCATAATAATCATAACATCAGACTCAAAAATAAGTTTTACTTTGACATTAAAATGCTACTTCCATATTAATGAACAATAATACTCTATTAATATTATAATATTCTACGGTAAATTTAGCAATCTGAATGATGAGTAGCTTTGATACCGGTACATTTACAACATAGAGAATAGAATTAGAAATAGAATTAAAGTATTTGAGATGTTGAATGAATGAATAAAAACATCTTTTATCATATTTTTTTTATTTAACATCTGCTGATAGTTTAGTGGTTTGGAAAAAGCATTCCAGCAAGGTGATGCTCGGATGCTGACACATGAGAAACAGGAATATCCTTCATCTCTGCAGGATGAAGTCATGAAATCACTCCCTTTCCTTCTTCCTCCTACATTTTACACCCTTGGGGGACCAGACAAGTGCACATATGTTATAGGCTACTGTTAAATGCCCCAGACTTGAAGTAAATTGTCATGTGGTTTGTACCAAACTCACTCACAAGCCAACACTTCTTTTAATGAGACTGGCTTGCTCTGTGTTTCAAATTGTTTCTCTCAGCAGTCTGGCTGCCTGGGATAAGCTATAGTGCTACGGTGCATGACTATCCAAAACCCGGCTGGACTAGAGGCCATAAAGCATTCCCTTTATTCATCATAGAGAGCTGTCTTGGAGTGGGAGCTCTGGCTGGACTGAAAGCACACTGGCTGCTCTTAACTCATGGATCCTCCTCCCTAAACCTCCACACGTGCATTTTCTTTTTTGCACAGATGAAAAACTATTTGGTATGCAGCTTATGATAACCTGATGAAGAAGTGAGTATGTATGGTCTGGACTTTTTCCCCCTTACTGTTGCTAATCTTGAACAGTAATTTTCCTATGATTTCACACTATGTATATCATCACTTTCATGATCAGACATGTTAGAGCAGTTTCTTTCTCATAATGTACTCGCTATTGTTTCCAAAATAAAGCATAGCTGTCGTGCCTTAGTGTAAATGTAACTAATTTGCCCCATTTCAATCACTGAGTAGTTCATTAAAAACCTCCCTCACATGGATACACAGGGAATTCCTCTCCTCTGAGTTCTGTTGTGACCTAAATAGAAAACCACACCTACAAAAATGGAAACATGAGCTTTACAGAGTACATGTAGGAAAGTATATTCCTCAAAGTGAAACCATATGACTCAATCCCTTGCTATGTTTTGTGCTGCAACATCGCTAGTCAGGGGGGAAAGGTGTTGGGGAACACAGAACTCTTCTCAGCACGTAGCTGACTGGAAGTTTATTATGGTCTTCACACACTTAGGCAAGCCGAGCATGGTCATTTGCTTCTTTACCTTTCATAATACAGTATCCCCGGATCCCAGAGTGAAGACAGATTGGATTCAGACCTCATTTAGCCCATTCACAGCCACTGGTGCTGCGTTTACATAATTTACAAAGACGTTGAAAGATTACTGTCAAACGCTGTAGAAGGGAAAAGCCATGTAAGTTCAGCTATTGCATGACCGGGGGAGTGTGTGCTACATGGTCGTGTGCAAAATCAAAATACCTGCCCTCAGTATCCAGTTGTTTTGGAAAAGGTTGGTGGAGCTGAAATTATTAAAAGAGTGGTTCAACATAGTGGCAAAATTGCTTATTTATTAGATGTGATATTGTTCTCATGTCTGCATTGCATCACTTTGCTACATTTACACCTAGCATCCATGCTGCGACTTTTGGAAACGCTGCTGGACCCGTTTTTAGTTTGAAAACTCCACATTGCCTTGTAGTCTGGACGGGCAAAAACAGAGACCTTTGGAAACTTCGATGCAGACTCCCACAGTCGCTCCCTGGGTCTTATCAGTGGTGAATGCAACCTCGATAACGAATTACAAACATCACTGACCTTATTGTCTCTGCTGGCAGTGGTATTGTGGAGTGAAATTCAGCATTTTAATGTGACAACTATCTTTGCAGTTTGGTAGTTGCAGAAAATAAAGGCAAAGTAGACAATCTGCTTTCCGTTTACGCCGGCTTGTGCACACCCAGTGTACATGAATGGTCATGTGATTTGCAGGTGTGATAGTATGGATGGAGATTATTTCTAATATGGAGCTAAAGCAGTTGTCTGGACGGAGATCATTTTTGTTTTAAAATGAAAATGTAGTAGTGTGTATGTAGCCGAAAGCTCACTGATTAACACACTGTATTTAGTTTGTTTGATCTGAAGTGAAAAAACAACAAGTTGAGGCTTTAAGGAGATTGCGTGTTGGACTATTGGGCTGGCACAAGTGAAGAAGAGTTTCCCAGAATGCCAAAGCATTCCTTTAAACAGCATATACAGTATTTAATCTGCGCTACTGAGGGAGACCCGATGTAGACAGTTTAGTTTCTGACAAATGTAAAATATTGAGTTCATATTTGTTACTCACTGATGGATAAAAATGAATTTTAAGCCTGGAGCACTAAAATAGCACTCCCTTTTTTACAAGTAAGTAAACTGCAGAATGTAAGGAATTTATCATTCAGTATTTTAAGTATATCCCTTCTCTATATTGTGCACATGCACCAGTGCATTTGGGAACAATTGAGTCCATAGTTACTGTGACAATCTCTCTTTTGCCATTACTCATCGGTGGCATTCAATTTGTCAACCAAACACTCGTAGTAATCTATTAATGTCTGGCTGCAGATGCTGCACAGCCCCCTGAGCAGGGATTGCCTGTTCTCCCTGCTCAAAGTAGACATGGTCCCTTATCACAGCTCGCTGATCTCACATCTATTAAGATACACCATCTGCACGGCAACATCTCTTATTTCATCCAGGTTTTTCCCCAGACTCTTTTTGAAGGAGGATTTCTGTGATGGGGAACGAAACTTTGACGAGCTGGCTTGTCCACTGAGGATTGTTTTTATTACTACTCTTTTTTTTTTCTCAACTAACATGCGCAATTTATTTAACTTTGCAAAGACAGCAACAGAGTTGACCGAAGCAAGAGTTATGTGTATAGTTCTACCTACACATGAAGTGTTTTCTACTGCTTTTCTGTGCTGAGTACTATGATGCTATTTATTTTCTTCCATTTTATTTTGAAGAAGTTTTACCAGAACCTAGCTGTAATCTTCATCTTTATTTATTCCAAACAAACCCCATTTTACTGCGTCTGAAACTGTAAACTGGAACAGTTCCTGTACGCCGATGCACCAGAGGACTATGAGGTGTTTGCAGAAGCAAATATGACCAGTAAGTGCCTCATTGTCCAGGTATGGGAATCACTACTGAGTCACTGTTATATGAACTGGCAGAGAAAGAAAACAGACATTTCAGTAAATGAAAAAACGTCACAGATTATGACTTTAAAGCAGAAAGACTACACCAGATCTGTCTACCTTCTCCTGCCTGCGCGAGCAGCTGAGCTGTCAGGGGGAGGATGGATGGGCCCAGGGCCTCCACATGTTAAAAGCAGAAGTTACTGTTGCGTGGAGAGAGAGAGAGAGGGAGAGGGAGCTTTCAGTACACCCTCAGCTGACCCACACGCTCAACCTCCCCTCACACCACCACCAGCTCAAGCCAAAGATCCCAGACACAGGCAGAGGGTGTGGGTTGTTTGGACACAGCTGGTGGACATGCCGCAGGCTCTGACAAAGATCAGATTGAATCAAGCATCATTGGTCCAGCCGCTGAATCTCTCCCTCCACAAAACAAAACAAAAAAAAAACCACAAACAAAAGTAACCCTCCCCTAACGGTTATTCTGCTTGATTATTAGGATTTCCTCCAAGGAAAGGACGCTGTTTTGGCACTCTTTTTTTCTTCTTCATACCGTTGTAGCACATAAAAGGAGAATGTTCCATATAATTCAGGCTACTTTCCTGCACCAGTTGAAGTGGCACTGACTGCTTGAGGGTTTGGACCATTTTGGGTTATTTCAGCTGTGGTTTGTGCTCAGGCAAAAGGGTGTAAATCCTCAGAGCGTGAACCCAACATAAATCTATACAGACTGTCAGACCCTGTCATGTTTCCAATTTGGCTTCATGACACTGTACAATTGATAGCCTATGTGTTTTGTACTTTATTATGGACAACCAGATATATCTTGGAGGGAGTGGCACAGCAGGGGTAATTTTAGATTAATCAGAGTAATAGAATTACACATTTATTTATTTATTGTAATGCTATATGACTTATTTCCAAAAGCTAATATGCAGCTGCTCCTTTTTTGGTGATTTGGATGATTGCTTAGACTAAACAATATAGGTTTTTTTTATTTTTTATTCTTTCCTTCACAGTATGGCGCTGGTTGTCTCATTTGCAGTGTAGTCATTAAGATAATTTCACAAATGATGGTGGTTTTTCTCACACACAATCACCCTTACTGTATATTTACACTCTTGCCTGCCTCTCCTTTGTTCCCCACACACACACACACACACACACACACACACACACACACACACACACACACACACACACACACACACTTCACAGACTCCTCTCCCATATTGCTGACATGTACTACTTGGGCAGAGGAGCCAGTCAGATGGCTGTGTATGAGAGCAGTGAGGTAACAGTCTGCAGAATGACTCATGTCTCTTAAACAATGTCACTCATGACACTGCTTCAATCCACTCATCATTCCATGTCTCATTCACAGTGACATCTGTCTGGCGTTGTGCTACGGCATCATCATAATAACAGATTGGAACAAGTCTCGTTTTCCTCTCATGACTTATTGTATGGTTCACCAGAGTTTAGTTGCCCTGAGGGGAAGTCATGAATAGCCGATTCACATTAGCTCAAAGTTAACAATCACCTTTTGTGCATTCTTTAGCAACCATAGAAACATGATAACCACTGCTAAGGGTGACAGTGTTTGTTTTTTATCTAAATGATTCATAATAATTTTAGATTTTGATTGAATGACTCCTCAGATTTACCCCCTTGGACATGTTTTTAGCATGTAACAAGGGATAACTGAAGACTTAACACCGGGATGCAAGATTAGCTTGGAAAGTGCATCTCTGTGTTGCTTCATAAGCTGGATCAACACTGACAATTCTGTATAATAATTGATAGATATTACAAATAGTCAGTCTTTGTGAAACTGGCGCTTGGACCTATAATCTAAGATATAGTGAAAATCTGACTTCAGATAGCCAAGAACTAAACTGCTTTGCAGATGAATTTAGACGTCCATTTTAAGATTTCTGGGTAGATTTAAGACTTTTTTTTCATTAAAAAAAAAAAATAAAAAAATGGCCGGCTGATGAACCATATCTTACTGCTCAGCTCCGTTTACCCGGGCAGAACAGGTTTGTCTGTTGGAAAAATTCAACAGTTACAAGGACGTTTTACTTGGGAAATTCAGCAAAGAGTGAAACAATAAAAAGTAAAACGGCTGCAGTCTCTAAATATTCTTTCCCTTCTCATTGCTCTCTCTACGACATTGGTCTTAGACCTGAGTTAGCCTGGGGATAAGGCGTCTACTGTTTTTGGCCTAACACTACAGAATAGTCTAAACTATCTTTGTGAAACCGGCCCCAGGTCTGGGTCTGGATGGGACAGTGTCTGGTTGTGTGTCAGTGATCGGTCCGCCTATCAGTGACTTCAGCGCTGGATGCTTCATTATGTTCACTAGATAGTTGCCACTTTGGTCCTGGGCAGGTAGTGACATTGGCTTTTTCAAAGCTTGTGCTAGAAAAAAAGGTTGAGAAAGAGTGCAGCAAATGGTGCAGGCCCTAAAACCAAAACAATGAGCTGAAATACACTAAAAACACTAAAGCTGAGGGGACATGCAGAGTTGTGAGCCATCTCACTACAAGCGACTCCTTTCACATTAAACATATCGCACATCATTTGACCCATTGTTCATATGAAAATATTAATGATTGCATTACAAGCTTCCAACCTGGTGCATAAACAGTGTGTATGGGATCAGTTAAAGTGCTGCTTTGTTTTACATTGTGTTCAAAAAGAATAAAATAGTAGGTTTGCTCAGGACGGAGTTTCAGTGTTTCCCCTCAAGCAAGTGAAAAATGGAGTGATAATCTTTGAGACCATGTTTTTTTCTCAAAGGAATGTACATTTTATGAGATATTTTTTGCAGCGTGATCCTCTCTTGGCCTGCGCTCCATCTCTGGAATAAACCATTGCCTAATTTAACCCAGAACAATGTGTATGTCCTGACAATGAATTATGCTCCTAGTTTACTTTGTATTTATATCCTTCATACTTCATCCTGGCCTGATTGGGTCCATTGTCCAACTCAATTGCTGTTACAGAGTCGGCTGAAAGAGGATGATTTGTCATCATCAGAAAGTGCCTGCAGAAAATGTGAGCACTCAACACAAGCTTCCTCCATCTGAGCTGTATGAGAGCTCTTATTCTCTCTCTTGCAGGCATATTTTTTAAAATCCCATCCCATTATGTTGGTGACAGGCTATATCCGCAATGATGGACACAGCTCTGACACTCCAACCGTCACCTCTCTGACCTGAAAGTGTAGTTTTGTGTGTACCGTGCTGCATGTCTGTGCGATTGTACACGTGATCCATATTCAAGTGTCTAAAATGCCTGAAGTAGGAAAAAAGAGGGCAATGGCACTCTCTGTTGCTCCCGGCTGTCGGCCGCCTGGGTGCTCGGATCACTCCACACCACGCTGATTGTGCTGGAGACAGTGAAGGAGTGTTGGGTTAAATTGATGGATAAGCACTTGAACAAGAGAAAGAGAAGCTGACAGGGGATGTATACACAGACGTTATGCTACACCACCTGAGTGGCAACACCTTTTGTTCCCCTGACAGCTCCTCAGAGTTTGCCATAACTGATCTCCAAGTGGCTTCTGACTCCATTGTACGCCAAGCTTACGAGAACCTCAGGGTTGTTGTGCAGCAGGATAAGAGTCTAATCAGTCCGTTTTCTGAAATCAGGTTGTGAATTGAATGTATGAATATGTGAGTAGAAACACAGGGTTATGTCACACATCCATAGGACCATGCTGGAAAACTACAATGGGGCTGACCTCTCTACACCCTATTGTGCAGATTAGGCCCAGTGTAGACTGCGTAGCTTCTGTAAATGGCTGAGATATGCAACTTTAAACTACTGAGTTGACTTTGGCTACATCCACACTACTACGTTTTTAGTTTTAAAATGCCTGTCTTTTTGAAGAGACTTTTGGAAATACCGCTGCCCTTTGGAAACGCTGCTGACCCAGCTTTAGTTTGAAAACTCAGGGGGTGCATTGTAGTGTGGACAGACAGAATTGGAGACTGTTGGAAATGGTGACATAGACACCACAGGCGCTCCCTGATTGGGGTCTTATCGGTCACGATTACCAGTGGTAAATGTAACGTGGATAACGAATTACAAGCTGTACTGACCTTGTTGTCTTTGCTAGCAGCTGTTGTGCAGTTAAAATCTGCCTTTTTAAAGCTACAGCTCCCCTGGCTGTTTCCCATTCATAGTATTGTCTTCAGCATGCAGGTGCCAGTGTACGTGAATGGCCATGTGATATTTGTTTTCAGGTGTGATGGTATGGATAAAGATCGTGTCTGATACAAAGCTACAACAGGCGTCTGCACAGCGATCGTTCGTCTCCACAATGTTGGCCATGTGATTGAAAACTCAGTTGACAACAAGATCTTTAAACATTAATTGATAAAATATAATAAACGTAATCTGAACAGTTTTGTGAAATTAGATTTTAAGATAAGTAGTGAGTTGTCATGCAACATGTGAAGTCAGTTTATATCACACTTGTTTCTTAAAAACAGTTTTCTGCCTAAATTACTAACAAACACCCAATGTCTTCAGTTGTGTTGTGCAACTTAAGTTCAATTTACATTTTTGAGACACAATACTCATGCTCCATTCATTTTATATTTATATACATACATTTTATATTAGACATTTATTAGGATGCAGATCTAATTTTGCATGGTTGCCTAAAGAAATGAGAATGCAAAAATCATGTAAACGCTGACGCACCTTTATTCGAAGCCTACTGTCGAGGCAGGAGCCATGCGAAGAAAAATTGTAAGTCTGGAACATCAAATAATAATCACCTACATGACTTTCTAAATTTACTTGATTCAGAAAATGAGAGGATTTTCTTCTTGAACTAAATGAATTTTATGTGAATGAACAGCAATTTCTCGAGGGAGCAGCCCCTATTCTGTTCAAGGCTGCAGTTCATGAGTAATATTCAGTGTGGAAAAACCAGCATTTGATTGATGCATTTCATCAGATGGTCGTGATCCATCAGTGTTTCCTGAGTCACATGTCATTTTCTCCAGAAAACATTCATCTAATTTTCCAGCAAATGGCAGCTTTTTAAAATGAGTCATAAATATTATAATAGTGTTTGTCTCTGATCGTCACAGAAGACTGGCTGTTAATGGGCCAGCGTGACCCTTGTCTCTGTGTGTGTGTGTGTGTGTGTGTGTGTGTGTGTGTGTGTGTGCGCCCGCCCAACTGCAATACAACCTTCAGTTTACACCTTAAAATTGAACGTGCTTACATGCACCTTGACACAGAAGCACATACACTTAGACACATGCAGGATCAAAGATAATGATTGGATATCAGATTCAACTAATTCCTCGTCTGGCCACCTGTGCCAGACGAGGAATTACTTTGAAAGTCAGATTGTTTTCCAAATTTCAAAAGGTCAAGTGTGTGTTTTTAGAGGCTGATCTCAAGGGGGGAGTCCTCTTTTTGGCCAATTAGACAGATCCAACCCTCCGAATGCTGCAGGTTTGCTTATTTCAGGGCTAAAGAAGGGAATTCTCTCTTGTGACACCATTAATGAGAGCTTTGTACAATAGAAATCACACACTGGAAATTGTAATGACGTGCTGTGACAATAGTAATAGCTTGATCATTAAGAGTAGCGCAGAAGCCGTGCACATGGTCCAGCTTTGTCTCATTGTCCCGACCTCATTAAATCCTGACTAAGTGAGAGACGCAGGTTGTTTTCAAAGCAAAGACGCTCAAACGAAAGCAGACGACATTCACAGATACAGTGTGTCTAATTAGGACCGCGATGATTGACAGGCTAACGGTCTTTGTGGGGAGGCATTCCCAATCATGCACACCTTGTGTGTGTGCGTGTGCGTGAAAGCATATGAAACAGAAAGCGAGCCAAAGAGACAAGAGAGTGAATGACGGTGCAACGGGATGTGTCACCCGTCTCTATTCTGGGATCTTTTCTTCAAATAACGCATGTGGACGTCAGTGTTTGGTTGGCAAAAGCACATCTAGGCCATCGTGTTCGCCACCATCATCTAAGAGAAAGAGCACTCAAGCATTATGAAAGAACCAGACAACACAGACTAAGATAATTTTTTTTATTTTTTTTATGGCTGACATGAAGTCAAGCAGAGGAGACTGCCCTCACCAGAAAAACAGCAGTTTTTGTTTGTTTGTTTTCCTCACAAGCGACCTGCTGCAGTCAAGCAAATAATGAGATTTAATTTTTTTTTTTTTTTTTAAAACCACCTACAGCAAATAAAAAAGGAATAATGTTTAACAAAGTCTGGTTTATTACAAATTAGGTTTCCATCATTCCTATCAGTAATAATAGCATTGTAGTCACCAGAGGTCTGGGAACATGGTGACAAGTCGGACGGAGCCAGAAACACGAGCAGTCATGCTTGCCACTGTTTACCTCCTGGTTCAGTTTTATACCATATTTGCCCATTGTTGTGTGTGTGCTCACTTTTAGTTTTACATCCAAATAAAGTGGTTTGGATCACCTTCATAAATTTACATGAACGTCTGACCGCTTGTGGTTCTTGCCCTGTTGGTTCTCAGCAGTTTCTTTGGTCATTTCTTGTGTTCAGATACTGTTAGTTAACAGTGTACACACAGGGGAAACTGCGTGTAAGTGAGTGGAGAGATACTGATGGGAAATTATGGGAGAAGGACAGAAGAAAAGGAAATCACCAGCAGTTGGCTTCACATATGGTGTCATGTAGTTGCTGCCAATGGAGAGAGCTGAGATGGATTAGCACTTTTTGTTCTGACTGTCCAACCTTTCTAGCCGGCTGTTCTTTCTGGGTAGTGTAGTGTAGTTTTGGAGTCTGATGAGGCCTGAGTGGATGGGTGGAACTGGTACTCTCCAGAGACTCATCCAGCCTGTTTGTCCACAGCCCAGGGGGATGAAAGGTGACACCTCCTGCCTACAGCCTTGTGTTTTTTCATAATGATCAACATACTTTCCGTTCACCATCACTATATAATCACACCGTGAAGGACGAGCAGACAGTCCTAGAAGTCTTCTGCATGTCGTCTATATTAAGCTGAGTCTTCTTCTTCGTAATGCCTGTTTCCATCTGTCTTTAACTCGTGCTCATTGGCATATTTTTTTCTTTCTCACTGTCTCAGTATTTCTCTCCCTCTCCCTTTACTTGTCCGAGGGTTGTTTTGACATTTCCGCTGTTTATATCCTCCACAGACACAACCATCTGTGGCTGGCCCTGACCACACTGTGATGTCCCCCAGGCGGGATCCCATGTTATTATCATCCAGAGCAACATTTGTAGAGTGGAAAAGGATTGTCAGGACCACAACTACACCAGTTTCGCATTAGGCTTGCAGAGCTGCAGAGGGAAGCGCGCACAAATCCCTCATCCTGGCTCAGCGCTTGGTCGGTGAAATAAAACAAAGGCAAACGGCGAGCCCGTGCAGGGATGGGTGTGCTGATAAAGATCTGTCAGTGGCGCATTTCCACAGGACAGAGGGTTGGAAGGAGGGAGGGAGGGAGAGAGGAGAGGTTTAAGCAATTGTGGTGCAGAGCAGGGGCCCAAAGTTTTCCAGAGTTGCAGAAAGACTCCTGCTGGGCAGTGACAAACTAGCATCTCCGACTGAAAAACGTTCCTCAGAAGCAGGTTGCCTAGCACCGAATTTAGGGAATAGGGCAGATTCCTTTGAGGGGCTGCTACCTCCAGACTACCTTTCCGAGACCACCCCCACCCTGCACAAAAAAAACAACAAAAAAAAAACATTCCCCCATCAGCCTGTCTTGCAGAGGTGCAGACAGAGTGGTACTGGCGCAGCCCCAGGTTGATGATCCTCAGGATACTGATCTACAACAGCATTAAAAAGCCTTGCATGGAGAGGCACCTTTCATCAGAGCAAATTCCACGATCAGGGTGCCACAAGTAGAGGGAAAATGCAGAAACCTGGGCCTGCAAGTGTCGATAGCACAAGCGAGGCTGTAAATCTGGTTATCTGGCCCTTTTTCAGCCCCTAACAAGTCTGTAAAAAGTAATGTGTTATACGTGAAGTGCCGCCCAGAAGTGCGGCTGACCTCATTTTGTTAATGTATTTTTTTGTGGCGGAACAAAGCTGTTGATGGTATTTTAGTGAAGCAATATGACCCGGTGCTGAATTCCACAGGCACACATTAAATTACAGCCTAGTGCCGCTGAAAGCTGCACAGGATTGCAGTTGAAGATGTACAGCCCCTGTTATGAGGGAAACAGACACTATCCACTGGGTCGGCCCTTTTTCGCAAATGGTTCCCATTGCCAAGTAAAGAGAGGATGATGCTGAAAAGGGATTATACACAGGCAGGGTAAGAATTTATACAAATAGCTTCCAGGCGACATCTCTCAACCACAGCAGTTCTCAAGCTTATGTTGAGTGTATAAAGGTGGAATTCTTCATCAGTTTCTCCGCTAGAGTTGCAATTATGTAATCACACACTCTGCATATATGTATACATGAAAACTGCCTACAGTATAATGTCAGTCTTTGCGGCTTCTTTTAACAAGATGATAACTGCTGGGGGGTGGGGGGTGTTGGGGAGCTCCCTCAGGAGGTGTTGGTTGCAGTCTGGGGTGTCAAAGAGCCACCAACAGTGATAGAGAAACCAAACACCAGAGCCAGTGAGCTAGCTCTGATTGGACAAAGTCTGAAAACTCAGACAGGGAGAGAGATGTGGCAAATCCAGTATCAGCAATCTTTAGTGAAGACGGAGTGGAAGAGGAAGGAAGGGAGACATTGTAGACAAAAAGAAAGTTGAGGCAGAGAGAAAGCACAGGTCCCTCTTATGTTCCTTATCTGGGTAACATAAGGAATCTTAATAGTAGTGCAGGTTGCGTGCTCTGCGCTATCTCACAGGCGACAGAAGACCGGGCTGGGGAATGCAGCATGCCTAAAGGAGCTTCAGTCCACTGCTGGGGAATTAATAGCAGAAGAACTGCAATGTCTGGGATAAGAATGAAAAGCTGAGGGAGGATGCAGAGATGGGGTGGGGGGAAAGCAACGGAAACCATCAGGGTCTGATCCTCTGACAATTTATGTTTGAGGCGTAACATTTTGAGGGGCGTGAAAAATTCAGCGGGGAAACAAAGAGGCAGAGCTCATCAGCCACACCGCGTTAGGCACGGGGCAGATAATGCGTTGAACTCAAATCTGTTTAGTGGCACAGCTCAGTTGAACCCTCTCAGTGTTTGTCTTTCCCCCAGCTGCCTGGTTTTCCTGCCTGGAAGCCTTTAAACCTTACTCAGTCAGCAAACCTTGGACTGGGAGGGTATTGTATACCATCAGCCAGTGTAGGCCTTCAGACATTCTCCCTGCACATTCCCTGCTAAAACTTCCCAACTTAAAACCCCACAAATTGGCCAAAAATCAAAGTGACGTTATGCAGATGCCCCTGACCAGCTTTAGTGGAATCTGGATGGTTGTATGACAGTTAACCATCTATGAAAGTGCCTACTGTAGTTGTATATTCAAAACTAGTGCTCGAACTTTACTTTTTTTTGGCCGTGTACTTTAGTAACAGTTATTTCATCATAATTTGATCATTCTATCCCTTATTTTTGTGGAAATATTACTCAGTTAAACAATATACACTTCAGGGAGCAGGATTATTGCGCTCGTAAACTTCCTTTGGGATACACTAAATCAAAGAGTGGAACCTCCATTTGAAAAAAATCCAAGGATGCAGCTCTTTCATAAATGACTGCTGGGGAGGAAAGTAGAAGTATGATTGCAGATGGCGGATACAATAGCAGGAAAAGACATTAATTTTGAATAACTGCTGAAATGAGCCTCTCCAATCCAACGTGAACTAAAATTTCATGTGTTCTTGTGTAACCGGATGAGGCAGAGCGTGGCTGAAAGGAACAGTTTGACATTTTGGGGGAAAGATCGATACCACTCTCATGTCTGTACAGTAAGTATGAATCAGGAGCCAGGCGACTGTTAGCCTAGCTTAGCATGAAGACTGGAAACAGGGAAAACAGCTAGCCTAGCTCTGTATAAAGGAACAAAGCCCAACTACCAGCACCTGTAAAGTTCACTAACTAATGCGTTTTATCTTGTTTGTTTCATTTGCACAAAAACGTAGGCGTCAAATAGCAAATGTGTTTTTTTCAAGGGTTATGTGCCAGTATTTTTTTTGGGGCTAACCTAGCTGTTTCCCATATTCTCTTCAACATTTCTAACATTAAGGGTTTTTTGGTTTCTATTCAAGGGAGACTTGGACAGATAATGCATGTGCTCTTAAAACACTTAAGATGAAAGCATTCACCAAGTGGTCAAAGGATTTTCTTGTATTCCCTCCTGCTTAGCCTGTGCGCCATTAGCAAACAATGATAATACTCAGAAACCCCAGTAGAGATACAGGGATGGAGGCCAAGAGATATTGTGACACTACTTTGAGTGTTTAGTAAGTATGTCTACAGTGTAACAATTCCATAATTAGCATGCTGCCTGTGAGCAAACAGGCCTTCTCTTGTTTCAGTGGTTGTTTGTAGTTATTTTGGAAGAGCTTGAGCAAGAGTCAATTAGAGACTACAAAGGCTAAAGTGTAGCATCTCAATTATAATGCTCTGGTATTCACAAAATGTTTGATGAGCAAGCCAAACAGAATGCCGATAGCCTATTGTTACTGCAGCAGTTCGTGTAGACCTTGGCGTCTGTCACTGCCTTTCTTTGTCTGATTCTACAGAAACAGTGGAAACCAACCAGGATCTGACTGACTCACTGTATCTCCAGCTCATCCATTAACTTGCTTGTTTTAGTAATGTGATCCCATTTGTCAATCTGTGACAGGCTGTCCAACAACAAATCGGGTCAACAGACTGAGTAAAGTTGGGCCTTTTGGGGCTCTGGGATGACCAGTGGGCTCTAATTGGTCACCAGTGTTTGAGTATGGACAGCAGCCAGGTGACTGGTCAAGAGGTCCAGCTGCTTTATTGACCGGTCCCGCCTTTGCCTTCAGCCATCAGCCTCTGTCTCGGTCATTTGTTTGTTTGTTTTCCTGCCTTTGTTTGGACTGGAGATTTCCTGTGTAAACTCAGAGAAACAAGATCCCTTTAGGAAAAAAAGAACCCCCTCCCAAATTGTTTGAATGCATCTCAATGTAGATTTATTTTCTCTCTTTGTGAGAGTAATGTACCAGCAACACGCAATTACCTCATATCTCAAATGAAATTAGAAGAAAATATGTGCACAGAATATTTTTCTGGGTCAGAGACGATCACGGCATTTGATACATTTTAATATGCAAATATCCCAGTAGGTTACAGGAAGTCGTTACTTGAATATTAAAACAGAAAATCACACCATCTCAGCAAAATTAGTTTACACACGCAGTGCAGCTTCATGTTCACTCAGCCTGTGCCCGAGTAAACATGCAGCCGCACATAAAACACAGAGCAAACATGAAAGGCAGAGAAAGCCACTTAATTAAGACCATGCTAACACTCCAGCAAATATCCTCAGCCAGCCTGCCAACGAAAGTTATAACTACATTATTGTTGGTGGCTTTGAGGTGTTAAATACAGACATGTATCTCCTAGACAGCCTAATTACTGTAATTTCATGCCAGATATCAAATAACCCCGGTGGTAAAACTTCTACACTTCGTGAGTATAAAATATAGATGCGCTAAAGCTGAATGTAGAATTCCCACAAGCTTATAAAACTGGGTCTCCAAGTCGGTGGCGTGACTTTGAGAAACGCTCAACTATTGTTTTTTTGCACAGCTGAAAACACAACGGTTCTCATTGGGAATTTTCTTTCAATAATTAATAGACGAGAGCTTCAACTGAAGGGCAAACGTTCTACAAGACACAGACGGAAGATTTTAAAGAGAAACAAATAGTTTCTGCACCCTTACACGGGCCTATGTGTAAACAGTGAAAAGGACTTTTAAAGTAGAAAATGACATCTTCTCCAGTTAAAGCATATTTGCTGGTGATCTCCTGTTAGTGGGATCCTGAGGCCCTAATCTTGTTAAAGGGATTGATGATTTAACCAACACATTCACCGCTGCTCTGTCACACAGCAAGACGAACATAAAACAGCTGCGAAGGGAAAAAATAATATATTGGTTTGTTGACCAGCTGATGCCCAGCAATTCACCAGGATTACATCTGATACACAGCAATCAGAATCAAGTTCTCTGTTATTAAAATCAGAAGGGAAAACATCACATGCCACATTAAATGAGATATGCTGGAAAGTATGCCGAGCATCTTTATGGTCCAAAGACATGCAAGTGATGCTACTCTTGAGTTTTTTTTTTTTTTTTTTTTTTTTTTTTACAACACCACCATAAATATCACATTAGATAAGCTGGAGATAAGCTCTGAAGAAAGACAAGATAAGTGATTGAGGAGGGCTTTAACATTCAGGTCTAGCCACTTGAACATTCTGGTCTAAGGCAAAAAGGCTCCTGAAAATAATCAGTGGGCAGAAAAGATATATATCAGCTTCAGTGTTGTGTTACAGAGACCTGACATACACACACCATCACCCCATCATTCCTCCTCTCAGATGTGAAGTAACGTACGGTTCCTCATCTCAAGATATTGCTTGAGCTAGCTTGGTTGCATTTTTGGCCTGTTTTATTTTCAGTGTAGTTTTGAACTATGAAGCAGGAAAATATAGCACAGAATTAGGACAAATATCCCTAAATACATCAAAAAACTCTTAGCTCTGATGCTGAAATGAGGCACATCACAAATAAAGACAATAAACAGAAATATTTTAAGGTTAGTTTGACGTGTTCTTTGTGACTGACTACTGAGGAGAAGTGATGGGTTAAATGAGGTACCACTCATGTGATACCTCCATTTAGATAAGAATTCAATATATGTGCAGCTCTGACAAAGAAGATACACAGTGGGTGATTGCAGTGAAGTGTGATATTAAATAGAAGCTCATAGCATCTGGTCCATATAAGATCTGGCACAGCATTGTGTTCAGTTGCCTGATGCCAAGACTGTGTAGAGAATGACTGACAGGTTTGAGCTTATACTAAACCTGTTCTTACTTAAGTAGCATTCACACAGTCGCACGGATGTGACGGTCAATGGGTCGTAACCTGGGTCAGCCGAAGATGTAGCGTCTGATTCCAGTGAAAGAGCGAGCCATGAAAGGTCAGAGGGTGCACAATAAAACGACGCCTTTGTCACATTTATGTTTCGTGTTTCAGCAGTCTAAAGGTCACGCAAAATTTCAAATATGTTTTAAGATCCGGATTTCAAATACTACAAATGATCCTGATTCGGCTGCGGTTGTTTGGGGGCGAAGCGTCACTCTCGATGTCATGGAGAGGCCTTATCTGGGTCACAGCAGGTCAGAGGGGCTCTTTAAAGGTCCGCCAGTCAAAAATCTCAGCTGTGTTTTAGGTTGTCAGCACGTGAGTTCATTTGCACGGCTGATGTGCCAGTGATGCTGTAAAATTAACAAAAACGTTAAGCTGATTCAGTGCAAGAAGAATACATCTACAGAAAGGAACCTTTTGCATGGCTTTGAATGCAGCACAAACCTCAGTCTTTAGTCTTGTATCACGGTCATGCACTGATTCATGGGTGGTGGCCATTCTCTTCAAATCTTTGATCATCCCAGCACATTTTGTCCAACTCAATAGACAGCGAGCCAATAGCCTCTTTTCAGAGTATAGTGCATATAGACTTACCTTTCATGGCCCACTGTAAATAGGGGTCGTGTTACAGTTTGTGTGGGAGAACATAAAGTACATTGTGAAAATTTCATATTGGTGTCGAGAGGGACACATAGGTTTGCAAAAAAAGATCATATTTCTAGACCTGGTGATAAAATGTGTGAGGGGATGGGGGTGCAAAAGGGGTGATTGTACACTTGGAGTATTTGTTAGTTAATTAGTTTTAAGTGGAGAAAGGTGGAATTTTAAAGTTCACAGTTTGTTTGTTTTTCAGCCTAGATAAAGGCAAAAGTTCATATAGAGGTAAAGGTAGCCTATAGGCAAAGGCAACAAAGGAGGATTAACTCACTTAGTAGTTTCCAAGCACTTAAATTACGCAAACAGTTCTCCTCAAACTCCTCACTGCAGCAGCAGGAGTTAAACTCACAGGAGCATTTGTCCGCTGGGCTCCAGACTGGTCCGTCTCTCCAGGATTGGTGGGGGCCGCTTGTTTAAGCCAATAGGCAGGGCGCACCGCTAATGTCATTTCACTGTGACCGCCGAGAGGAGCACCATAGCGCACCGCGCGCTGCTGAAATGACTGAGATGTGGTGACAGTGGGTGAAGTCGGACCAGACTCTCTCTCTCTGTCTCTCTCTCTGTCTCTCGTTCTCTCTCTCTTTCTCTCTCTCTCTCCCATGCAGCCCGTATCTGGGGTTTAAGCTTATCGCTCTGCACAGCTCTGGGTTCAGCTTCGCGGCGCAGTGGTGCTCTGGACTTTTCATCTTATGCCAATGAGACGCAGCGTGAATCGCTTTTCTCACTTCAGGAATATTGGTTCTGGATACCCGTTTCACTGCGACTGAGCGCTTTGGGGGTGAGTGGACCAAGTCACTTTTTCTTTTCTTTTAATAGTTTTTTTTTTTTTTTTTTACATTAATTTCACTATTTTGGGCAGTTTCTAAATAGGCTAATGTATGGTAACATTTATTTTCAAGTTCTACACTATGAAATTGCTCAAAGTAGACACCACTGATGCTGTGATCAAGAAAAAAATGCGCACATGTTGACCTCAATCTTGTGCTTTAATAAGAAAAACAAACGACACCTTGAACAACACATGGTGAGAAAACAACCCATATAACACCCAGCAGTTGAACTGATACTCTCTAGAGGCAATGGGCTACTTGTATCAACCCCAAAATGTCATCAAACTGGCTTTAATCTCCTCATCCTCCAATGTTGCTTTGCGCTTTTACGCAGCAGAGACACGTTTCACTTTCCCCTGCGCGTGTAGCCACAGTAACCTCATTTCTCTGACGATGAAGAAAACTGGAAAAGACGTTGGGTGCGTGTGGGAGCGTGGAGTCCTCGGGGGCCTCCAGATGTATGGACTCAGCTGTCGCCTGTCACTTTGGTGACAACTGGTCGGTCGCTCTGTGACCGCTGCTCGTCCGCCACTGCAGGGCTCCATAGCTGTCAAGAGTGTGTGCTGAGTGAGGGAGAATGTGGTCACACAGGCCGGCCACATACAGTACGAGGAGTCACTCTCACTTTCCTCACTTCTAACCTTGACGGATAAGGCTAGAACGACTTGACCAAAAAATAACAAATAAAGAAAGAAACTGAGAAGTCATTTAAGCTGAAATTTAGTCTTGAAACGCTTTATTAAAGTAAATGAACACATCAGTCCACTTGTTTTTCTGGAGTGAGTGTTGATCCCCTTGATAGTGTGATCTGCACTACCCTGCCTTGTTTCTAGTGCTCAGAAACCTCATTGTCTGGTTTTAAGGGAGCCATAGTGATTTATGAAGATGCGCAGTTTTGCAGTGCAGTCAGCTCTTGGTATAACATAAAAGCTGCTTGAATGAGTTCATCTCTCCTTATGGACCTATTACAGTGCTAAACACGCCATAAAGTATTTCCTTTGGAGAACAATGACACACCCTCAAATTTCAAACATCTCCATTCTCAGCTGTGATAAAGTGTTAAACTTGCGAGGCACAGAAGAGCAGCCGCTGTTATATTTAACCGAGGCTGTCCAAAATAATATTTAGCTCTCAATAGAGCACAGTAAACATCACCATAAGCCATTAAGTCCTTTGCTGGGTCTCGTGGGGGCTGACAGAATGACGGACCCACTTGGCTCAGCAGAGTCAGACTGGCCTGAAATCTGTCACTATGGCCACAGCTGACAAAAACAGAGCACTGCTGATCCTAGGACAGTTTCAGCTTGATGCCTGTTAGCTAAGTGAGAGAAACAGATCCAGGACATGCCACAGTCTGTATTTAGCCACATTAAATATCTAGATTGTGGAAGTGATTTGTGGTATAGCAGGGCAATTCAAGCAAAAGTGGATTTAAAAAAAAAAAAAAAAAAATGTCTTGGAGCAATTTAACAGCACAAAGGAGGGAGGTCAGCTGCAGGTTCTGCACAATGTCAACAACGCCACTTCAAAGTGTAACCGACCAGGTCCAGAGGCTATTTTCAAACATGGTCACACACATCCATGATTACAGCATTTTTAACACTCTGTCCAGACACTGTCCGGTGAAGGAAGAGGGTGTAAGGAACTCAAAAGGAATACTTTGAGTGAGTGTGAGTGTTGGGCACAGAGATACAGGGATGAGAGAGCGCGCAGAACAGAACCAAGGTGGTGGTGTCACCTAGTGGCTAGAAGGGAGGTAGACGGCTTCACTAGCCTGGGAGTCGCACAAATTCACCAGTGGCATTGTGTTTACAACCTGAACCACTTTACATTTCCATCCTGATAAATTAAAAAAAAAAAAAAAACTTTTACGGTTTCATGTAGACAAGTTCATCTGCACATTAAGGCTTTACAGTGATTTATACAATCATATATTGTTGTCAATGAGGCCTACAGTTAAATCAGAGCATATAGGCCGTCATCTAACATCATTTCTAATGAATGATACACATATATTCACTGTAAATGTTATTTGATGTATTGCCATACTGTATATCCACTGGAATCTGGGTCTCATAATTCACAGCTGTGCTTATTTAATGTTTAGATGATCTACCAGGCGAGGCATGTGTGTTAGGGGAGATGTGAGCTGAGCTTATACTTTCAACGATCTGCTGCAGGTGAGAATTCTCTGTGATGATTAAAGTTATTTATAGACTAAATGATTTACAAGTGGTGTTTTTGGAGCAGCTCCACATGTCACATGGTGCCGGCTCAGTCATTTCCAAAGCCTTGAAGTGAATGAAAGGTGCCATTAATAGAATTCAAACGACTTAAAAAAAAAAAACTTGTTCTCGATTATGTGTGTGAATGTGAGAGCAGAGCACAATGGCTGGACTTATCATTTTTCTTGGACACAGCAGTGGAAACAGTTCTGATCCTCCTCAGCCAACTTGATGTTTACAACTGCTCACTTAGTAAATGTGGATTATGTTAATGGTTTATTTTAGTACCAGAGTGCATAGTTAAAAACCGGAGGATTTAGGATTGGGCGGCAGATAAGCATAGGTCTGCATTTTGTATGAGCACCTCCATAATGCAGCTTTCAGCCGGAGGAGCTAGCTTTAACATTAGCACACGTAGTGCCCAGCAAGAGCAGTGGAGGTGGAGATAAATCACAGACATGAAGCAAGTCTCAGACATAAACAGTGGGGCATGTTGTGGTGTGTGTGTGTGTGTGTGTGTGTGTGTGTGTGTGTGTGTGTGTTTGTCTGAGATGGACAGAGACAAAGTATTCACCTATATGTGTGTGTATGTCTGTAGGTGTTGGAGAGTGCATGCGTGTGTGGCAGACGCCCAGCTGAGTGGGAATGAGCAGAATATAAGTCCCAGTGCCCGTCTGTATACGTTTCCCACTGTTGATTTAAAAGCCCGGTACCAGTGAAATGTACACAGAGGCCTGTTTGTGCAAAGCTAGAATGAATCACCCTCGCGTCCGTGTAAATCGCCTGCAAGCCAAACACTCTGGCAGCCTTTTATCCCCAGACGTGGTCCAGCTCACCACAGCAGGGCTAAAAGCAGAGCGGGACAGGGCCGTGTGTTGTGAGGAGCTGTCAGAGGAGGCCAGTCTTTCATGGCTCTGGATGGAGAGATGTGGCATGGAGTCGGGTTGCCATAGACAAACTCCAGAGAGCAGAGCCCATTGACTGTAAACTGTTTGTGGTAGGTTGGCAGGAGGCTGGATGAAATATGGCTTGTTTAAACGCCGGTGGTCCCAGAATCTGTGGGCACTGGGCCACTGGCTTGAATGGACGGTGGCCTGGATGGTCAAATTTAGGGCACTGTTACACTGCGGTTTATAGAGAGTGGGATAACCACTGTGGACGCCGCTGTCTGTTGGGACAGTTTATAACTTTGTGCTTGCCATGTGGTGAAGTTCCCCGCCTGTAACTTTCAAACAGCATCATGTATGAGAGTCAGTGGGATTCGCCTGGAGCGGTGACACACATTGGATCCACATGCTAAGCATTATCCTAAAGTGATTAAAGGTAGTTAGGGATTTAGCGCCTCCAGGCACAACTCTGTTTATTAGGAGCTGCAGGATGATGTTAGAGGAAAACGGGTTTGGCTCACACACCGGAGTTCAGTGCCCCAGCACAACTCTGCTAACCACACGCCATAATTGCGGGACCAACCATGAGACCACCACGATGATGAAAGCCATACTCGACACACATGTTTCATTATCACCACCATGTATAGGCATGATGCTCAGCCCTCAATGAATGCTGGGTAATAACCACGGCGCAGTGCTACAAAGCCGGTTATTATCAACATGTCTGTCTTTGATAAAAGGAGAATAACAGATCTGAAGATGCCAAATGTCAGCAGCTTCAGCGATGGAACTGTTGGAAAGTTGTTCTGACCCGAAATGACACAAACATGGTTGCCTGCAGGAGGTCATGTTGGTCCCTCTGTCCTCCGCATCTATGGGGGAGCCATCCAAGCAATCACAACATCACTGGGCTAGGAGCAAAAGAAAACATATTACCCTGAGATAGTCGTTAAAAAGCCCAGCTCATTTCCCCGGCACACAACAGGGGATTCAGCTAAAGCTTTCCGGACCCCTGGCTGGAAATATGCAAAACACCCCACCACCCACCACCCCTCCCTCCCCTTCCTGTGGCTCTTGTTCCTCCGGCCCTGTTGGCATTGTCACAGGGGTGGAGTCAGTGAGCGTGGATGATATGGAAAAGGTCATCTGGGTTTAAAAATGGACTCTGCGGGGCAAGGGATTTTTGAACTGACAACAAAGGTATTTCCTGAGACTCTTTAGAAAGGTTAGAGTTACAGATGGAGGGGACACTTGCTGGGTATCAAATAGATTATTAATCTTAGAACATTTACTCATTAACGCTTTGATCGTTTCGTATTTAATATGTCATCAATCTGGTTTGGAAACATTTATGCATATAAGAGTTTTATACCAATTCCCATATCACAAAATGCTTAATTTAATAACAATAACTAATTAAAAGAAGATTAACAGAAACACAAAGCAAGGAATCAATATATTATCTGCTTGCAGCTCTTTTGGGAAAATATTTAAACTGCTGCTGTGTCCTCTTATTGTTTTTCAATAGAGTTTTCATATTTTCAATTTCTTAGTGGGATCTTCAATCGAAGAATATTGACTCCTCCTGTATACCATTAGATTTTGCACAATGGTGTTTTACATTCATAATGAATAGCTAGAAACAGGTTTCCATTATGTTCATCAGTTGCTGAAATCAAAGTGCTGATCCATTGTGTATCCATCTACATTGGCATTTAAGCATGATTTAATGCTCTTGTGTTTAAGACAGATGGTAAAAATAAAAACAAAACAAAAATAGTTTCATGCAAAGAAGGTCCATCTAACTCAACAATGCAGTGTTATTGATGTCCCTAGCTGCGGCCATTTTCTCCAAAATCAGCTAATGCTAGATTTTACAACTCAAGCAAAAACAAGTGTCGAGCAGCAAACTTTCAGGTTGTACCAGGCAAGAAAAATAAAATCATATAATATATTTTTCTTCTCACTGTTTGTGTCACTGACTGTTCACAGCCACCTCAACCACCTCAAAATACAATGTTTTTTGCTTTCAGCATATATTGGTTTAGGTTCTTATGTAAATAATACACCAAGAACATGAAGTAGGATTCATGGGAGCTACATGTGAAAAACTAAAGTGGGATCAGAATCAATAAAACTGACTCGTAACCAAGGTGATGTACCCACTTCTGTGTATGAAGAGATACAGAGGACAGGTAAATTACACAGTGCAGCCACAGATATTCCATTTCCAAACATGTTCTCTCTGTCTGTAAATTATTATATTTTTTTTTTTTTTTTATCAAACATTGTATTCAAAAGCTATCTTTGATTGCATTAGTCTGTTAAATTGGTTTGCAGCACTGAAGTGCAGGGACTATCTAATGTGTCCTCCCAACTCCACTCATGCTCAGCTCTCAGATTAACTGTGCTATTATTAAGTTTACTATCATGGGAGTTCTGTTTAGCATTTGCTGCACAGTAATCTCTTATCATTCGTCTCTTCACATGGAGGAAATGTATTATTATCAGTTGGAAACAGTAATCGCAGTAAAGGTAGATGTTGTAACATAACATAGATTGTTCAATATTGACAAAGGCCAGCTGAGGACATGTCTTGCAGAGCAGCAGCCTGAGGCCCACAATGGGCCCACTGAGCTGACACAGAAACACTTCGTTTGGCCCCAACAACCTGACGGCAGCTCCTAGAGAGAGGCCAGTTCAAAGAGCCGCGCTTTTGTTTGCTATGCTCGCACTGTCTTCCTGTTAGGGGCTGGGCTCCCAAAGAAAACAAGAGCAGTGGCTCACCAGATGTGTACATCTGTGCATGTGTCCCGTCCGTAGGCAAACACACACACTTGACCAGAATGTTTTATGAGGTTGAAAAGGAATAAAAACTTTAAAGGGAGCTCAGATTTTGTGAGAAGGATTATTATTTTTCAAAACACACACGGCATGTATATCTCCACCCTGTCACATGTTCCTTTATGCTGGCTGAAAATGGTTTGGTGTCATTAGTGAGCTCAGTATTAGCAGCTCCAGAAATAACACACTGACACTGACTGAAACAGACGTATTACATGTGAGGTTTCTAAGAATAAGCGCTGCCCTGGAGCACTGGTATCCTTAATTTGGGGGGTGATAAGGCAGCCAGCTCTGTCTTTTTTTTCCATTCCACACATACATTGTGCCAACACACACACACACACACACACACACACACACACACACACACCCCAGGCACTAATGACCCTATGTCTGGCCTATATATCTGTTAGACTGAGTGAGGCCTCCTGAGGGCTTCAGATTGGAGCTCACTGGACCTGAATACACACACACATACACAATATACACACAGATTCCAGCTCACGACTCACACACCCACCTTATCTACCACAGACCGCTTTTTTTCCTCCACCCCTTTTCCAACTTGCATCTCAAAATTACAAAGAGACCCAGTTAAATTGTGCAACATATTCCCCTTCATGTTGTCAAAGAAATCAAAATAGCTTCAAATGACTGTTTAGAGTATGGATGTTTTCCTGTAATCATGTTGTCAGAGCAGTGGTTTACCATAAAAAATAAAAGAATTAAGTAAAATAATTTCATGCCGGGAGGTATTCAGATTTCAGATTTGGGAAAATGAGAGCACTGACACTGGATCAGTATTGACAGACACACTGAACTGAGGTATTGAAATGGGCACTGGGAGAGGAAAATCAACAGTTTAGAGTAACTATAAGCTCCATTTTTATCAGATTACTCACTCCGTATGTTCTGTTTTGGAAACAGATGTTTCTATTATCCGTCTTTTAAAGATCTAAACCAACAAATGCCTTGAGCCAAATTATGATCAGGCACTAATATTTAGATTATCACTCCACTTGTTGCCTGATACATGCCATCATCCCACCCAATCACTTATTTACAACTGCACAAAGATTATGTTACAGAAAATCATCTGCAGACGATATATCAAAATATATGTCGAAACCACAAAGAACACAGAGAACCCGAGTCAGAAACAGATGAGAACAGATTCACAGATCATCAGATATAAGCTTGCCTCCCAAGATGTAGGACCTCCATACACGCGTAACCTCTTTGCCCTTTTCAGAAATGTGAAGACTTTAGACATACATCTATTGTCCAGTCTCAAACTATTCCCAAACTCAGCCAGGACTAAACGTCCAGTCGTGCGTTTCATCATGAAAGTAAGTCTCCGATTTTTTTTTTTTTTTCTGTACATTTGAATGTGAGTCACATGAGGAGGTTAAAGGGTCAACAACATCAGAGCAACAGGGAGCCTCACAGGGTAGATCATTGGGCCTCTCCTCTGCTCTTTCTGCTGTTTTTACTACCACCTTAATGACTTAAATTGTGTCCAATTAAGCAGAGCTGGAAAGAAGCATCCCGGCTCTCAGTCCTCAGAGTTCCCTCTGTGCTGTGGCACTGGAGCATGTGTTTAATTAGAACGCTCTAAAAAGACTGTAACGGAGTGTTTCTCCAGGAATGTTAATCATTAGTGGGATCCTGACTGAGCAGCTCTTAAGTGTTTTAGAGTATTGTTGGATTCCATGGTTCGCCTTTTGAAGCCGTGCGGCTCAGGAAAATGCTTCCACGTGTGGGAATTGCCAACTTTTTCTTCTTCTTTGACTGCATCCTCTCCTTCTACAATGACTTGCTCATAGCGCTCTCGCCCGAGTATTGCCTGTTTGGTTACGGCGGGTTCATTCATGTGTCCGTTTGAGCCCGGGACTGGAAACACACAGGAAATAGTTTTCTTGCCGTATGAAGGATATACTGTTGAACTCTGAGGAACGTTGAGGAGAGGAGCCCAGATGTGTGTGACGTGTGAGGTTTAAGTGGTGTGTGAGTTCGACTCTCTGAAAGCGTGAGGTCATGAGCTAAAAATGTAGTGAAGTCTGAAAGGTCGCAAGTGTTGAACCTGGACCTGGACATTGACAGGGTGCTGTTTCAACAGGAGTGATCAAACCTTTTCACATTACACAGGAATGAAGGAATGGAAAACTTGACGCTTTTCCTGCGCATGGGGAGAATATTAAAGTTTTATTGAAGAAATAAAATTAAAAAAATGATGGTGAAAACAGAGAGTCATTATCTTAAGGTGTTAATAGGGCTGTTTTGTAATTTTATGTCTATATTCATCCCAGTTTGTCCATGGAGACCACACATGACAGGCTTTGCCCTTTGCTGATCCAGTGCTTTTGACAGTGCAAGTGTGTAGTGTAAGAGCAGCCCATTCATCCTCGGCCCGCTCTGTGTGTAGACAGCCACAGGCTTTTGTTGAGTTATAGTGTCCTCAAATAAAGGGGCTTCCTCCCTTTAACAGCCCCGGGAGCTCTGTCGCTCCACTTCCCATTGTTCCCAATGAGGTCCGGCTTTTACAACTAGGTGAGAGGGTGTCAAATTGAGGGTGAAATATGACCGGTCCCGATCGTACATCTCTGCAATGTTTGGAAAAGCAGTTAGAGAACAGTGCACTTATGATAAAGTGAAGAAAGTACCAGTGTGCTGACACCAGGCTCTGTTTAGCACGAACGTGTTATGTCATGTATTACAGGTTGAAACTGGACATTCAGGTTGTATTACATCATACGCAACACAACAGGGTTACAGCAAATTAAATAAAGCAGAAAGAAATGGGTAGATAAGTGATATGCTCAATGATTGCTTCCATGAAATCAGGACCATTCAAACTGACATCATCTGCTTAATGATTATTGTGTTGGTTTTATACAATGCCATTACATACTGTGATCTAATTAAAAACAGACTTAGGTTGTAGATTTAGGATTTAAGTGTTGTGATCTTTGCGTGTTGTAAGTTAGAAAATTAGATTTTCAGTCAAGAGTTGAAAAGTTCAAATGTTACCATATCTCATTTCCAATTTAGCCTAATAAATCCTGATTTCTCTCCGTTTTTCATTTTGATTTCTTCCTATTCAGTGCTCATGAGAAACACATGATCTTTAGTAAGGCCAAATGTCAAGTGAGTAGATATTTCTCTTTAATTTTTACAAATGTCTCGTGTCAGAAACTAAGCTCAGATTTAAGCTATGGCCTCAGCTGCCTCCAGTGTGTCAGAGTGAACCAGTAAAAAAGGGGGTTATGTGAGGGTTATAGGGCTAACAAGCCCACAGTCTGACCTGAGTTTGTCAGCGCCAATCTAGCTAAGTCAATATCAATGCGCTGACTGCTCCACCAGCTGACCTTTTCCTCCCTCTTTCAAGGCGTAAAAAGGATTGTTGTTACAGTAGAACGATAGGCTTTTATTGGCCTTTATAACTGAGGCCTTTGTTGGGCCTGTGTCCTGATAATACCCATTGGCAACTCATTTAAACCTTGAGAATGCCTACTTTTTATAAGGAAGCTCACACACCAGTGAGAGCTGTCCTCAACAATGGTCATCAATGAGGGTAAGTTAGAGACTGACCTTCCCTTTGCCCCTTTGGTGCCCCACTTTATGACACGTGTTAGGACCAAAATTTGACTCATTTAAACACATTGGAGATTCCATCCTCGCCGTGAGATATAAATGGCATCCAGCTTTGATTGGCTGCTTTGTTTAACGGGTCCCCTTCTTCAAGGACGTGTTTGGACCGGAGAAGAATGCAGCTTTATCATCGGGGTGTTGGTTCTGATGATCATCATCCCTGTCCTGTCATTGTCAGGGCATGCCGGTCATGGACTACCTCGCCGCTAGCACAGGGTGTTTCTTTTTTTTTTTTCTTTTTTCTTTTTTTTTACAGCGGTGAGAAGGTGCAGACCAGGTGTGAGGTGCTGTTCAGGTCGTTGTGGCTATGACAGGGGAATGGGCCGTAAAACCCCGGGGCCATAGATTTATGGGTCATCTGGTGCTCTCTAAGGTCAAGGGTCAGGGATGCATGACTTGTCCATCTTTATATTATTCAACTATCTGAGGTGAACCTTGAACTGTGCGGCTGGCTACTTTTAACTATAGAGGCATACGGAATGATTTTCAGGATGTTGTTGTGCTGATTCAGCTTTCCCATTGGAGAGAATGAAGATAATCCACAGACCTCTTTAAATAGTTGTCCACACCCTAGTTCATTGTCAAAGGTCATTGTTTCTCTTTTGAAATCTCAGAAGTCTTCACATTTGAACTTCAAAGATGTCTTTGGTCACCTCTGAACTTTTAAACCTGTTTACCTAAATTTCTCTTTTTTAAAAAGGACACTTTCATTTAAGCTTCAAATGTGTCAAAATTGAATAAACCTTCATCATCTCTACATTTTGACGCTATCGGGGACAATTCTGTTTACTCATACTGGTGTTGCCAAGTAGGGTCTGCAACTTTTGTCCGGATCAGTTGACCATCTTAGCTTTGCATTTCATTAATGCCCCACCCCCCCACCCAAAGGCAGGATGCTGTGTTGTCCCTCCCCACTAAGACTTGCTAATGGAGCAGAGTGCTGAGTCTTTTGGACCAGCACAAAGGCCTGAGGTTTGCTGTGAAAGGGTGCCTCTCCTCCCTGGCCTTGGCTGCTACAATGGCTTTGTCCACACACCCACACAAACCTACAGTCCACGCACCACGCAGGGGTTAACGCACATTGGCTTTATTCTGTTTTGGATAAAACAGTTTTCTTTTTCTCAAAGGGAACATCTGCAGGTCTAAGTACCATTTTATTTTAAATCTAAATGACAGAGATATGACAGTCTCCATACACCACCCACGATGTGATATTTCAGCACATAGTGGTGTGAATGTGAGACGTGTGGGCACGCAGAGGATGGGAAAAGTGACACTCAGTCAGATGCTGTCAGTCACGCACAGGTAACCTAAACTAGGAATGAGTGGCCATGTTTATTCCATTCTTTTTTTTTTGATTAAACAAGTTCCACATATCAGCTGATCCGTGATGTGATTAAAGTAGACTGTGGACTTTACACCAAACTAGCATTGAATCTCCTGAGAATATGTGCTAAACAGTCAAAAGGTTGATAGTGCTTGTTCCATTTTTAAAGCCATTTGAAGATACATTTGTCAAAGTATTTAATTGCGTCCACTACATAAGGGTGTTGAGCTTGTGAACCCTGTTATATCAGCCCCCACTTAAAAAAAGCCCACAGTGTAAATGCTTCCTGAATGCGTTCAAGTTCACAGAATTACATCCTGACGTCACCGCCACAAAATTAACACAGCTGCTAAAATGTTTATAAAGAAAGCAATTTTAGCTGTTTAATGGATTCCTTGCTTCCCAGTAAAACGTTCTACTGCTTTGTTTTACAGTCTTAAAGTATGTTAAAGCTCCGCAACAAAACCTCACACAGAAAAGGATAACCTCGCAGTTATCTAAGACACAATTATGTACGCTATAAAACATGTCCTTTTGGGAGAAAGTAACACTTTGAAATTGCAACCGAACAACTGCAAAAGGATGCAAAAGGTGCAACTGTCCAGGGTTTGACCTGAAGCGGCCACTTTTGTTTTCTGAGGCAACAGGAAGGGAATCACACTCTGACATTCCTGCAGAGGTGAAGGAGAGGCAGAGGTCAACTGTGTCCTCCCTGGGGAGTTTCAGTGGACGTATAGTATGTAGTATAGAACATGTCTGCAATTACATGATAAAGGTAGAACCGAAAGCCCGGCTATAAGCTAATATCAGGTTTGTTTCAATAGACTAGAATATTCTTCTTATTTATGTTTGGGATATGAAGATAAATACAACTGAATTATGGTTGTAACTAAAGATGCCAAATATAAGTTTCCAGAGCTCAAGACATTCACTTTACCATCATATAAAAACAAAGAAAAGTGGCAGATCATCACATTGGAGAAGGGGAAAATAGGGAATTTTTGCTTTTAAAAATTATTCAATTTGCCAAAAATAGTTGCAGATTTCTTTTCTGTCAGTTGGCTAATCAGTTAACAGATTCAGTTTAACCTCTGATCTGAATATCATGTAGTTTCTGTAGCATTTCAGTGAGCTCAGTGACTATTATGTTGAACCTCACATTACAGTATGACTTCACAGATTCCCACAATATAGTTACTCGTTCGCATTTTGTACGACTCAAAGTTGAGCTGTACAATGTTGGACATTTTTAACCCTCATTCAGACAATGTTAAGCCGATAATAACAGATCTGTGGTTGCACTATAGTATTTGTGTGATTTATATGTCAAAGGTCTGATAGTTGGTCTCATTTAGATTTGCTGACATCACGTTCAGTCATTGGAAGGGTTATTTGAGGCTGAGCCAGGATGTTGTAGATGGTAGGAAGCAGGGATAAATAATGCATCTATTGTTCACTCAAGCCAACAATCGCTCTATAGTCATAAAGCTGTAGTTACTAAACAGCTCTCTGTAACTAAATGACATTTTAGGGCACAAAAAGGCAACCACCAAATAAACCAAAGCCTGACTGTGACGTGCACCACCTTCCCCACACGTCTGAGCCGTTGATAGGGACGGAAAAAGAAGACTGTCATGTGAAAGCTGTTGTGGATGCGGGGCGGTCAGTGTGGTAAAACGAGCTCTGCCATCCCTGATGTGCTACTTAAAAGCTCAGTTCCTGTGAGCTTCAGCTCTACCGGTGGTTCTCATTTGGAAGCATGTGTTTGAAGTATGAGGGGAGGGTCAACGGAGGAGAGACGCCTCGCTCTTCCATACCCTACCGTGAATGGCTGCTCGGAGGTTAAGGGGGCCGGGCTGAGGTTAAGAGGGTTGGGG
>NW_019522827.1:107364-166164 GCF_002814215.2 Seriola lalandi dorsalis | reverse complement strand
GGGGGGGGAGGAGGAATGGTTGGTGAGAGAGACAAGGGAGGGATGACCATCTGGTTGAGCTCCTCCATGTACACGCACGCGCACACACCCCTCTCAAACACTCTCTCCCACGCACTCAGACAGACATCTCCCTGACTTTTTACAGTCTCAGCTCTGATATGGGCTCTTACTGTGCTGCCAGCTCTGGTAGAGAAGGCTGACTGCTCCTGTCCTGGAATTACAGCTCTGAGGATCTTGCATAGATATGGAGCCCAGAGGCTGGGGAAGAATCTAGGACCAGATAAAGTGGTAATAAGATCCTTTTTCCTGCTCACCTCTGGAGAGTTGGCCTACACTGAGGTAAGACCAACAGGGAAATGACTGAACAAGATGTAATCAGGTTTCTCAATAGACTGTGTTTTGGTTGTAGTGAAGCTGAAGTGGAGGTGTTACAGTATTGCACCTTAACTCATCCTGAACTGTGTTTTGGTACTAGATGAAACAAGATATTTGTATTATTTAATTTCATGGGAGGGTGGTTTAATTATTGATCACATTGCATGATTTAAAAGACATACAGTTTGTTATATAAGCAAAGAGGGAGCTCTGTCATCAGTGTTCTCCTGCTTTGCAGACAGAATCTATTGGGACGTAAATGTGTTCGATGTCTGCTATGTGACAGCAGCACGTGTGTGTGTGTGTGTGTGTGTGTGTGTGTGTGTGTGTGGAGTCTTAGTTCAGTCTGGCCAGTGCATGCAGGTGGTCTCCCTAGTGCAGACCTCTGTAGGGGATGTCACTCCCATCCATTTGGTCTTGAAAAAACACCCCCCTAGACACGAATGGAGGCTTCCATAAGTTGACCAAACTCCAGCCGTGCAGCACCTCAACACTAACCTGAACCCTTTTTATTTTGAAACTGATTGGATTCAAATACATCCTTCTTCAATTTTTTTTTCAGTTCTTGTCTTAATGATACTCAGTTGATTTATTGGATCTTTCAATTACAGGTTTAACCTTAAACACTGGTTCACACAACGATCTACTTGTCTAACAAATCTGATCTGGCCTGCAGTTTGACATGTCTTTTTTTCCCAAGATATTAAAACATATTATTATTACGTGCCAGTAGTTGACAGGCTGTCATTTGAAGATTTATATGTACAGTGAGAGCAACAATATGCTGCATATTTTTCTGCAGTTAAGACATATCTTCTCTTACATAAGAAGAAACCAATTTGTCTGAGTTCAAGCTCAAGTAAGGAACAGGGATTTTGAACAGAAAATCTTGTTTTTCTCTTCCACTAGAGCCTATGTTGCATTGCTGAGCTCGCAGCAGCCAAGTTAAACATGTTGGGCTGGTCCAGACTGACAGAAAGCACTGTGTTTGGTTGTGTGCATGTCCATCATCCACTTCCTAGAGGAATATAGACAGTAATTCAGACCAGAAGCTGCTTATTTTTCCTGTGCACTCTCTCAAGGGTTGTTAATCCAAGGCTCCAGTGTCTGGATTTTGTGGGACTCTGGTTGAAGTGTTGTTGAATGCTCTTTTTAAATGTTGCTGGAGGCTGCATTTAATGGTCAGTCGCAGTATGAGGTCCTGTGAGAGGTTTGTATACCATAAAGTGATAAATAAGATTACACAGTAGTTAACACATGATGCTGACTGTCTGTATTCACCCTCAAGTTCTGTCTTGAGGGTGAATACAACAAATCAGTGGTTATTTGCTTCCTTAATGAATCAAGTTTGCACCCACTCCTTCACTGAGCTTCTGTTACACTGAGCTTGTTGCAATATAAGCTTTCTCTGTAACAAAACTATTGCTCATTGTGCAGTTTCTCTCTGAGACACAGATCTCTTCATTCATTCTACGTTCTAGTGGGAGGTTGTGAAACCTTCATTCACTGAAGACCTTTGAAAGCAAGGATGTGTTTGAGCTTCCCTCTTTCACCTGCCTTGACTTAAATCTCCTCTCTTTTGTGGAACAAGACACATTAACATTTTCATACATGTCAGTCACCCCATTTTAGCCTCAGCCTGATAGCACCCCCGCCACCCTCTGGCCCACTGTGGGCAGATCAGTCAGATATGCAGGCCTGGAGCTCCCAAAGCCATGTTAACAAGCACCTTTACAAAAGAGTGAGGGGCTGTTAAACATTCAGGACTGCAGGGGTCTGGCTAGTGTGGGAGGAGGGCAGGGCAGGGGGGAGTGGAACAGTGAGAAGGGGGAGTTTAAAAACTAATCTTGCAAACCATAAGTCCCTTGTTAGAAGAAAAAAAGCTTAAAAGCCAGCACAAGTGATGAGTCAGTGAGTTGGCAAGTCGGTGTAAGCATGGTTAAGTTAGTTGGCTCGGTGCTTCTGTCATTCAAAAAGTTAAGGAAGCGTTCTGGGCAGCGTCAGAGGAAATGAACTGCATGACATCCAAAGGGAAAATTAGCATGCGAGCAGATGTGGTTGTATAAGAAGTGGCTTTGCCTAACACCGAGCCGTGTACATCCTGGATTCCTCTTCACGAGCCTGGCTGAAGTTCAAGCCTGACATTCCTGTGAGTCAGGTTTGGCTGTGTGAGACATCCTCACAGAGACTTGGCCAACATGTGAAAGCAAACATCTTTTTAACAAATGTAGCGCATGAGTGAGCCTGTGCCTGATAAAATGCGAGGCTGTGAAGTTGGAGTCTCCGGGCTCCTGACTGAACCTGCCTATAGTTAGCTATCTCCCACATGAAACCCTAGCTAGTCTCAAACAAGGCCACATTTTTGTAGGTTATTTTGGTCTCATTTGCAAGTCAATAGATGCGAATAGAACAAGAGAGTGTCTTTTTTGCCACTCCGCTCTCTCATCTGAAGACAGGTTATCTGGGTTTGAGGGCTTTAACTGTCATGTATATGGAGATAACACACCACATCCTCAGGAGAAAAAAAAGGGAGATAAACAGGCTCTTGATGGGACAAGCCTTCAGTGGATTCCTTCACAAAGGCACCATTGTTCAGGACATTAGAGGCGTTTTAATGGGACATGTCATAAGCCAATCCGCCTGACTTGACACTTTGTGGAACAATGCAGTCACGAAGTTCCAAAAAAAGCCAATGGATCCCGTGCCACCACTATCAGTCACGCTCAGCTCTGATTGTCTTTTACTAGTCAGGCTAGATGGGGGCTTGCCAGCAGTTGGCTATGGCGAGGCCACGAAGGACTGACTTGTCCTTGAGGAAGATGAGTTGATATGAATAGCCAGTAGCTGCCTGGCCTGGCATGCAGTGTGTGTGCGGGGGGGGTGGGGGTGTATCTGGCTTGCCACTATCTCAGAGAGAGTTGTCACTAAGCGAGAAGCAGAATACATGAGCATACAGCTGATTCTGACAAGGTGTTTATGGCACTGTATGTGTGTGGACCAGCATAGCCCACAGTGGCCTGTGTCCCATGTCGGCTTCAATCATAAAGGTGTGCATTCCCACTTCGTGTATGCATAGGGGCTGCACACTCCCAAGGGCAGCCAGGCATATATATCATTCCAGGAGAGAGCGCAGATTTTCAGGCTCCTTTACTGTCACCCCTGTGTTCAAAGGCTGCGTTTGAGTGTGTCTGGTTTTCTCAGCTGTCTCTCAGCGGCCCTCGTTTGCCCTTGCCGGCCATAGGGGGGTGGAGGCTTTGGGGGAGGTGGTGTAAGGGCCAGGCTGCTGGACACTGGCTGGGCTCCCATTTGATCTCAGCTAGAGCCCTTGGCCTGTGAGAAATGACCACAACTGGACTCACATACATCATCTCCATGTCTGCTTGGTCCTGTGAAACTTACAGCAGCTCAGGAGATGAAGCTGTTGGTGTTCAGGAGTGATTTGGTCACTGTCTTAGTGAACTCGGTGCCATTTTTCTTTTGTCACGCAGGAAAAACAGGGTTGACTCACCACAGTCACTATATTCTTATAAACTATAAGAACAAATAACACATTCTTCCTCTTACAAATGAAAAATCTCATTCATAAATAATAACGTTATAATATTAGCAAACTTAAGTTCGATATTGCCATTTTACACGTTACTGAATCAGCTTGCAGTGTGTAATTATCAGTTGTGGCCACAGTGGCCGCTGCTCAGCGACATTTACACACAGTTCACTTTAAAGTTATGCTTTTCTGTGTGTTTTATCCAGCTCAACACTAGTTTATTTTGTTTCTACTGCGGTGCAGTGACGTCTGCAAATGTGTGGACATGTAGAAATGCATTAGTGACTATCGCCACCACACACATACTGTGGGTCAACACTGTGCCCGTCTTTTCATCTCCTTGATCTATTTTTTGCCCCTCTGCTGCATTGTCAGTGTCCAACCGAGAATCAGTCGACCCCATCGCTCCAATTCCCCCCTCTGTCCATCCCTCTCCATCCAACTACTTCACCTGTCTGGCATTGCTCTGTCCATCTTACAAGATGAAAGGATGATCAGACGTTCACTGCGGCAGGTTGGAAAACAAACACTCCAAAGAAAAAGGGGAGATGAAGGGAGAGACCAGGATTGTGGACATTCTCCATATGGTGGCCCTGTCTTAAGGCCAGGCCTGTGTTTATACAGACCTCAGGCTCAACTGATCAAGCCAGCATCAGATCCCATGTGGTGCGGCCCCTCTTGGGACACGGTATGACGTAGCACCGCAGCAGGCTAAAATGATGACTCATTCAGACCTAAGCTTCACAGATAAGGTGAAACAGCCGGCGTCTGGTGTTGTTCTAACTTTTCCTACTAAATTACAGTATGAGAAAGGTATGCGAGGTCTGAGCAACATTGGCCGACACTGGGCGTACGTATAAGCGACACTGAATTCACTGAGTGTATTTATGAATGGCTGCCTGCTTGTTAGTGTCACTATAATGAGATCGGACGTCACCTCATGAAGCGTAGGGAATTTCCTAATGGTCTTTATATCTTCAAAAGCCACATGAGGAGGGCACATGTTTAACTGCCACCACAATAGCAGTGAAAGGGTATAGTTCTCTTTATGAGTGTCTTTATGAAGTCGACTCATCACATGAGGAGCGAACCAAGAAAAGCTTGCTCAGATACCATAATGGGCTTTTGAGTGGTGATGTGGGCCTCATGAAAGAGACAGTGATAGTGTGATTCAGCTGGTGGTTAACATTCAGTGGAGTGGCACTAACATGAGAGAAAGTGGATTAGATGGAGTGAGGATAGCATTATGTGGGGAATGGCTGATGTAATGGTTTGTTAACCAAAATTTCATTTCCTTGTCCATTTCAATCCTCCCTCCTCCTCTTGTCCTCACCCCAATTCCCCTTTCTTCCTTCCCCTCACCCTTCCTATTTTCTTTTTTTTTTTTTTTTACATTGTCTTTCTAGTAAAAAGAGAGTCTGATGAGCCTGGCGAGTGCAGCAGTGTCGGCGGCTGGCTTCCAGGGTGGGGCACGCCAGCGAGACTTGATGATGGAGCAGAAAGTCAGTAAGCTGACCTCTGGCTTCCAGCGCAGCTCCAACTCGGACGATGACTCAGGCTGTGCGCTGGAGGAGTACGCCTGGGTACCACCTGGTCTTAGGCCTGAACAGGTGAGCGAAAATCTTGCTTACAGGGGACTATTCTTTTATCTAGTGTTCATGAAATTCATGAAGGTGTTGCGGGCTGCGTTTAAACAAGCCTGCTTGGTTTGGAAATGGGCTTCTCGTAATACAAAGAAGACTTGAAGCACTATATCGTTTCTCTTTAACTGCGGTGTCTATTTCATTGGTTCACAAATCATTAATTCCCCAAATCACCACAGTGAATAATGGTGTATCCTCCTGACAGGGAATAAAAACAGCTCTGACCTGATTTTAACTCCCTTCTAGCCCATTTGCCTGGCCCAGATAAATGCTATTCAGCGCATTACTGAATAACATACCAACTAGAGTCTCTGGATAATGGAGCCTATGGGACAGACAACATATTTCCTAAAACTTTTACTTGGTCCCTTTGTTTGAGACAGACTTGTCAAGCTTTACCAGGCAGCCACTTACAGGCAGGATGTGTGTGTTTTTATTTACAAACTGCGGTATGGCAAAGTCTGCTCGTGATTATCAAGTCCTCTGTTAGGATGAGGACTTGGTGGGTCGAGCCCACTGCTGCTGGCAGGATCAGGAATCAAGGGGCCTTCTTTTAACAAGCCCCCTCCTTCGCTAACACAGGCAGGACTGTTAGTTGTGTCCGCAGGGCAGCCAGTGTGATGTGGCACTTTCCCAAATCGGCTGTTTTCCTCTTCTCCCCTCATTTCTCTCTCTTTTCTTGCCGCGTTTCTCTCCTCCTCTCATCCCACTTCCCTTGTTAAACAACACACATGGAAGCAATGAGGGGGTGATGGGCAAGGAAAGACGGATTTGCAGCAACAGAAAACCTTAAAGCCCAAACATGCCTTTTGTATGGGAAAATGCATCAGTCGACTGTAATGCCTTTACTGCAGCTATTGCCCTGAATGGGCCATGCATTATGGGTCATCATTACAGTGAAGAAACATACAGGGCCGAGGTGATAGCTGACTGTTCCCCAGCCCCTAAGGAGCTGGATGAGGGGTAATAGCAGCATGAAAATGTGCATAATTTATGGTGGGGGGCAAACGTTGGGTTGATTGTCAGGGTAAATTGCTGTAACCCCCCTCTAGACGGCCAAAGCTGCAGGAAGCCCCCCCAACACACAAGACAAGCACATCCCACCTCTTTATCTGGCTGGCTGTAATAGCCCCTCCCTCATAAAGTTTAGTTTTCAGTGGCCAGCCCCAAGGGTAAAAGTGCCACCACGACAGGCTGCTTTGTCCTGTCCCTATAGAGACAAGCATATGACTGGAAAAATACAACCTTTAAACTGATTTGACCTGTTGACCTGTTGTTGGACTTGTTTAGTAGAAAATAAAATGATTCCTCCAGAGCCATCATCAAAGAGTGCTGCTGCTGCTGCTGCTGCTACTCTGTCTTCTCTGTCTCCCTCTGAGATAAAGCTGATTCAGGGGTTAAAAACTTGAGCAAACACATTGATTCCACAAAGTCAGTCTTCCATACATTTTACACAGAGCTGTCCCAGAATGTGTCTCATCACAAATTAATGTCCCGGTTCTTTGGATCCTTGGAAGAAATATTTGTGTTCATGAATATCCTGTCCAAGATAATAACAATAATATATTGCCGCAATTAAATGGATGTAAATTTGGTTTTAAAAAAGTTCAACTTCTTGGGGAACCAAAAACCAGCTATATGTACAGATTGATGACTGCACATTCTTGAAAATATATTATTTGGAATGAGTTTCATTTGTCTTCTGGGGGGATTCACTGAACCTTTCAGTTCAACTTAAATGTTTTTTTGCATCATCAGTTGTATGTTCAGATTTTAAAAATCTTCTTCAGCAAAGTTACCAAAACCTAGTAACTAGTCTTTAAGCTTTCTAGTTTTACTTGGTGTCATTTTACTTAGTGTGTTCATATGCATAATCGCTTTACCCAATGCCATGATTTCCCCAGGTCCAGTTATATTTCTCCTGTCTGCCTGAGGATAAGATCCCCTATGTCAACAGTCCAGGAGAGAAGTTCAGAATCAAGCAGCTCCTGTATCAACTGCCACCACATGATAATGAGGTGAGAATATTTTGCGTGAATGCTCGTAAATGCGAGTATCAGAAAATACATCACAGCAGGTCCTCTTATTTCTGCCACAGCGACGACAAGAAAGATCCACTCTCCATTTCATTTGAGTAGCTGTATCTGTTGCTGCCCGCTAAACCCACGGCGTTAAAAGTCTCGCCATTTCCATGCCATCCCACTAATGTGAGCCCTTGGCATTCACGTTGACATCACACTAGGGGATTTTTGTTCCACAATCTTGTAGACATGTAGTGAGGGCACAATGTGACTTTTGACTTGATGATTTTATGATGTTTGCTGGCAGCCCCCACCAGTAGGATTCCTGTCATAGCAGTGGTTTTTACGAGGACTGCTCAGCAGGAGAGAGGGATGCTGGCTCAAAGAGGCTTTATGTGATGCCACCACCGCAGTGGCACCACAGTCCGACTTGGCTGTCTCTCATCCTTTGTTGCCCGTCCTCTTGATTTCACTCTAAACACAGGCCTTGTTTGTTTAAACGTCTGCTTTCCCTCTTGTTAAGGCTTTGGGAAACATCAAAAAGGCCTGTTGTAAAAATGAGATTCTCAATCAGGGACTGTGGGTGGAGATATGTGGGGGGGGTGGGGGGTGTAGGAAGGGCAAGCTGAGGTCAAGAGTTGCCTTTGTTCAGCATGCTCTGGTATGCACTCTGCCCTCTCTTATACTCACAAGTTTGTAACCTTTATTAGTGGCCGACAGTCCTTGCAATCAGATATTTCAAGGAGCCTAATATGAAAAGGTCACTTGAGCAACTGGAACAAAATTCATATGCAGTCTAGCTATTTTTTTTTTTTAAGCACCTTTTAAAAGAAGGAATCGTCCCATTTCTTGATGTGATTGTGACATTGGCCTTCTTAACCATAACATATCATCTTCCCTCCCAGGTGCGTTATTGCCAGTCCCTCAGTGAGGAGGAGAAGAAGGAGCTACATATGTTCAGTGTCCAGAGGAAGAAGGAAGCACTGGGGAGGGGCACAATAAAACTGCTGCCCCGCAACCTTCTGAACAGCATTTGTGAGCATGTACGTGCCCTGTCTTGCATGTATTATTTACAACTGTAAATATGGAGAGGATTGGGAGAGTGACCGCGGTATGAACTTGTTTTGAAATCAAGGACCTAGCGCATAGTCTTTCAAAATCTAAAAGCCTTCTTCAACTACAGTATCGAAAAAAAGATTTGTTGCCCGCTCGCTGTGCATCTCCTCCATGGGTATTTGGTTAATCTGTATCCAGTTTTAACTAAAACCCAGAGGGGAAGCGGAAATAAAGATCTCAATGTCAGCCATGCTATTTAAGAAAATCCCTAAACACAAGCTCGATTTGCAACCCTGCAGACTAAAATTTATTCTCTGCTGAGTGGTTTGGAGTGGCTCAGTAGTGTTTCACTTAGAATTTACAATGACTGTTGAGCAGCCAAAGGGTGCCCATAAACCTTGTCAAAACATAGTCCAACTGATGAAGCCCTCCACGAGACACCCCTACTTTCTCCAAGACAGTTTTTTTCTCTTGTTTTCTTCTTTTTAACTGCCTGTTCTATCCAAAGTCACTGTAGTTGATTTGAAAAGTCATGTCTTCATATGATGCACGAGTCAGGGAAGAAAAACAAATAGGCCACTCTGGGACTGCAGTTAGGACAACCCAATGGGCTTGCACACACAGATGGGCCAAATATTTACCCCCTCATCAACAGAGCAAATGTACTCGGAAGCCATATGATGATTAGTTGCTATGGGCTAAGCTTTGTGTTACATTAGGAGCCAATTTGGGCTTGAAGCCAAAGCTGTGTCCATGCAGTTGTGTGACAGATGTAATTACCTATGCAGGATTTACATAACCTTATTACAGAAAAATTTGGAACTACAGCTAATGTGCAATTTCAGAGTAATTTCAGGATGTTATTATAATCAACCATGTGATTGTGTCTGCATATTTCAGTGTGGTGAAAGCATCAATGGTGGAGAAATGGCAGTGTTCGCCTCAAGGGCGGGCCCTGGGCTGTGCTGGCACGCTGCATGCTTTGCCTGCTCCACATGTAGCGAACTGTTGGTGGATCTGATCTACTTCTACCACGATGGAAAGATCCACTGCGGAAGGCACCATGCTGAGCTACTCAAACCACGCTGCTCAGCCTGCGATGAGGTAAAACCGCAAGACTGACATACTGGAAAACATCCAGAGTCTGACGTTTATGGTCTTTGAGGCTAACCTCTGGGATAGCAATAACATTTATTTTATTTCTACATTGACTTGAATAAATTCGACATGAATATACAGGCTGATGACAGCCAGGAAGGTAGAAGATGGCCGTTTTGTCTCATCCAGTACACATCTTTGTCCACAGATTATTTTTGCTGATGAGTGCACAGAGGCAGAGGGGCGGCATTGGCACATGAAGCACTTCTCCTGTTTTGAATGTGAGACAATTCTGGGGGGTCAGCGCTATATCATGAAGGACGGCAGACCATACTGTTGCGGCTGCTTCGAGTCTCTTTATGCAGAGTACTGTGAGGCCTGTGGAGATCACATTGGTAAGATGATGGTTTTCTCAAGAAAACACCTGTAATACTTGTATAGACTCAAGAGTAGTAATGCTAACCATCTCAACATTTTCAGGTGTTGATCATGCCCAGATGACCTATGATGGGCTTCACTGGCATGCCACTGAGAGCTGCTTCAGCTGTGCTCAGTGTAAGAGCTCTCTACTGGGCTGCCCCTTCCTGCCACACCAGGGTCGTATTTACTGCTCCAAAGCCTGCAGTCTTGGGGAAGATGTACATGCCTCTGACTCCTCCGACTCTGCCTTCCAGTCAGCACGCTCACGTGAATCCCGCCGCAGTGTGCGCATGGGTAAGAGCAGTCGCTCAGCTGATCAATGCAGACAGTCGCTGCTTTTCTCACCTTCTGTCAACTATAAGTTCCCTGGCTTCAGTGGAAATGCTGATGACACGCTGACCAACAAGCTGGCCCACATGAACTTATCTGATGAGCATTTTTGGAGAGGACGTGGTGAGGAGACTGAGGCACCTGAGGACCAGGAGGAGGAGGAGTGGGCTGAGCATGAAGACTACATGACTCAGTTGCTATTAAAGTTTGGGGAACACGGGGTCTTCCAGCAAGCCAATGACTCAAGACCAACAGATTTCTGGATTGCTGAAAAGGACACAAGGTCAAAGCAGGAGTCCTCTAAAGCTGTCAGTGGCAGTGCAGGAGGAAGGGGGAGCCTTGCCAGTAAAAAGTACCAGGCTGACATGTACTGGGCCCAGTCACAGGATGGGCTTGGGGACTCAGCCTACGGTAGCCACCCGGGCCCGGCAAGCAGTAGAAAGATCCAGGAGTTGGAGCTGGATCATGGGGCTGGAGGAGGCTTCCAGGGAGAGGAGCCACAATGGTACAATGACTCTTTGGAGTGTATCACAGATGAGTTCAAGAAAACAGATCAGAGTGTCCGAGACTCCATGGACTCACTGGCTCTCTCCAACATTACTGGTGAGTAGATGTGACACGATCAGGTGTAAGAAAATAATTTTTTATGCGTTGGTAATAGTTAATTTTTAAAACAGGTTCTTGAGTCCATATGCAGACATCTTATAATGTTTCTCTCTCCTCTCCAGGAGCCTCCATAGATGGTGATGGTAAAGATAGACCTTTGGTTTATTCCCTGCAAGGCTTACATGAACTGGAGACAGAAGACTGTGAGAAAACCAGTAATATGGGAACCCTCAACTCCTCTATGTTACACAGAAGTGCAAATTCCCTGAAAAGCCTTGTATCTGAGCAGGAAGAGGAAGTGGAGGAGAATGTTCCAGAAGAAGAGGAGGTGGCTTTACCAGAGGACAAACCCAAACCTCACGTCCCTGCCCTCAGGCGGACGCGTTCACAGTCTAGGCCTCAGCAAGTCAAATTCTCTGACGATGTGGTGGACAATGGCCATTATGGTGATCTCCCAGTGCGCCAGCCCCCTATGAGCGAACGGACTCGCCGGAGAGTGTACCACTTTGAGGAGCAGGGCCAAGAACTTCACTCTGGACGCCACCATCACCACCACAGGAGGCGCCGCAGTCGCAAGTCTCGCTCCGACAATGCTCTTAACCTTCTGCCCAAGGAGAGGGCCCAAATGTGCTACAAAATGGACCACAGAGGGAACGCTCATGGCCCCAAGGGGCACCAAGCCTTCCATGGCCAACCCAGTCCTGCTGCTTTGTCAGACTATGGGCTACAAGGCCCTGCCATGGGGAGGTTCTTGGGGCTGTATGGGGATGATGATGACTGGTGCTCCACATGCTCTTCTTCTTCTTCTGATTCTGAGGAGGAGGGCTTTTTCCTGGGACAGCCCATCCCTCAGCCGAGGCCCCATAGACACTACTACACTGATGACTTGCCCAGCCCTGTGGTAGGCATTTCTTCCTCTCCTTATGGCCAACGGACTAAGTCCAAAAAGAAGAAAGGGCACAAAGGCAAAAACTGTATAATTTCGTAGACTTTCGTTACTCTCTTATACTTTGGGTAATGTTGTGCCATACACCTGCTTCTTGTCCACTGTTTAAAATGCATTAACAACTGCTTGCTAATAAATGCTTCACAGCACTCAATTTACCAAGGTGTTTGTGTGAGACACAAGTCCTTATTCTAAATCTTCATAGGTCAACACTCCCCTAGCATTACAAACTGCCAGTAATAAAGTAAGTAAAGTATTTCAGAGTAATGCATATTTATAATACACCATCTAAACTGTGTTTATTTAACAGTGCAGATATTAATGTATATATTGTAGAATTAAAAAAACAAAATGGCTATTTTTATACCCTTGAGTTCATGACATGCTTTGTACCAAAATGGCGTAAAAATTTAACTATTGGCAATTGGTACAGGGACTTTTCCATGAGGGTGGGTGTCAGAAATGTAATGACAAATTGACGCTGACCCAAGCTCTTCAAATGTGTGTTCTTCCAGGCTTGTGCACCGCTAACATAAGACAAACACTAAGTGTATTAAAAGGCCTGGTTGAGTGGTGTATTTATGGTTCACTGTATCGTAAGCAAATCATTGTAATCTGTATAAATGTACAAACTGGAATATAAGGCTAAGATAGATGATAATTGTAATAAAAATATCTATATATCATGATTTGTGTTGTTCTTTCATGTGCAAATGTATTCAATGGATATTAAGAAACAAGAGGTGTCATCACTTAATTCATGGCCTTTTATTTACAAATAATCTAAAAGGAAATATTCACAAGTTGTTCAGTTAAACTCAACAAAAGACAAAAATGCATGATCTACACATAATACAAATAATGATCTACACATCATCTCTATACAGAAAAGTTCTGCACTGCAAAACACCATGGAGAGTTGGACCCTTTGATACTAGTTTGAGAATACTTGTGTTACACTTAGCATTATCTAGCCAGCCTCAGCTGCAAGAAATGAAGATGCTGGAAGAGCAGAACAATACATATCAATACAACTGAGAAAATACTGTAATAGGAAAGTTGCATTATTTCACTCATTCTTTCTGCGAGGGCTCTTATCAGTAGGGTTCAACAATAAGAGCAAGCCTCTGCCACCAAGCCTGCTTTAATGATCAAACATTTAACTTATGTCAATATAAAATGTCATCTGTAATCAACTGAATGTAGTAATATTTGGCAGTTTTTCCACAACATGATTAATTTCATAGCTGGAATTGTATATTGTGCATTTTTCTCCAGCAGACAGCTCCTTTCTCAAAATACTAAAGGTATATTTCATTGTAACAACATATCCATTTCAACAATTATTTCATCTGGTATTGAGTCTTAAATCATATTTATGATGCAGGAAGTGAAAAATTGCTTGCATCTGATACTTTCTTCTTTTTTTTCTTTTTTTTTTTAAAAACCAATCACTGGTACTATTATTTGATTAAAGAACATAATTGAAATACAAGAAGTAGAAAAAATTTTTGGTTAAAAATTTGTTCAATTCTAATAGGGAAATCTTCTGCTTATCTCAGAAATAAGATGATAAAAATTCCATATTATTACTCTAGTGTTTTGTGACCTGTGGCGTCTGCTGAAGTGTCCGGCTGCTCTAATACTTCGTCCAGCTCCTTCACAAAGTGCCTGAGGTCATTTAGGCAGCGCTGTTTGATCTCAGACAGGTTCTCATCCAGCGGAGCCTGCAGCAGATTATCCAAACTGGGCTCCTTGGCCACCAACATTTTCACCACCGTGCGAAATGTCTCACAGTCCTGCCTGTAATGCTGCACATATAACAATCACGTCAGGAATTTTAATATTCATAATGATACAATGATATGTATATAGTGTACAAATAAATCATGACATGTTATAGGCTGGTCCATCTATAAAGTAAAGGGTTATTTAATCATTGAAGCTGAAAATAAACATTTGGTCTTTTCTGATCATAATCAAAAACAGGTTTGTCAATCAACTTGAGAGTGATGTTTCTTTCTTATGATTCACAAGAAATAGCAATAATTATGGCTTTCAACCCACACTCAAAACACACACACATTTTGCTCTTCACAGTTCAACATTTGTTTGTTTGTCATGCAAATTTGCAAATTACAACATCACACACCTCAAAGTATATTTTTTTTATCCACATAGGTACACGTATCAAAAATAAATTGTGTATTAAATGAAATTCTTAAGTAAGTGATATTATTTAAAATGCCCTCACAAACAAGTGAGCAGCTCCATCTGACAACTCTTTGAATTCTACAGACATTGACTCTTGTATCAACGCCTGTGAACTTAATTAACCTAGTTCTGTTAAATTGCTATATTCCGGGAAACAGGTGTGTGGATGTGTGTAAGCGAGCCTATTCAAGTGCATGTCCGCCCATAACAAAAGGAACATGAGGTGTCAGAGTATGTTAGTGGTGCTGTAGCATTCTTTCACACCCCATTGTAACAATCTCTCCCTCACATCCCTCACAGATTTTACTGCCGACCCAAAACGGCTGTAAAGTTCTTTATTAGAGTCCCAGGTGCAAGCTCACAACATCTTTATCACCTGGGGAGAAAAGGCTAAATGTGGGGCCCTATACTGAAGCTGCCTAGAGGTTTAGGGCTACACTGGCCCGTCAAGGAGCAGTTTGGGACAACGGGGTCCTCCAGAGTTGAGTTAATGCAGCCCACATCACCTCTCCCTTCAAATTAGAGTCACTCGGGCAGACAGAATGTGTTGCTGTGGCTCAAAAACAACCACTCTGCTGTCCAATACAAGACATCGAATCCAATTACCTCTACATATTACACAATGTCTACATACAAACAGACACATGTATGTAACCATTAAGGACATGTTCACCTCCAAAAACATTGATATTATCATCTCTCTTTAATAAGTTTTGATTTGATTGGCTGCATGAAATCACTTGATCAGATGGAAACCAGTCACTCTTAGTCAATTTTACTCAAGTGTCAGGAAATAGAACCTAATTCTTCAAAGCAGTGACTTAGTCAAACTGTTTATCTCCCATAGAGGTACTGTATATCTGCATCATGTTCAGCTCCATAGCCATCACAGGAATGTGGGCTGTGCAGGCCTTTGTAGTAGAACAAAAAATAGATGACAGTATCTCATCTAACATTAACTTTCTGTTAAATGCAATAAAACGTAAGCCATCAGCTTTGGTAATTTTGACAAGAAAAATGCTGCCTGTCAACTTAAATCAGTGTCCAGCCTTAAGCAGAATGTGAGGTTAAACGGCTTTATTCCAGGGTTCTGTCAGTTATGGTGAAATTTAAAACCGCAACTGCTGTTTCTGTGCCTAGATACACATTACATAATGTGTATCTCGGCTAACACATGATCATGTATCCATCAACTTGTGTAGTGATCACGAGAGCTTTTGCAAATTAATTCCATCACATTCACATGACTTAAATGTACTAGATGAAAATTTCTTGAGGGTTTTTCAGCGAAATAAGTGTCCGCAACATGGCAATACACTACATACGATCTACGGGAGTGCGACCACCATTACTGAGTGAGAAAGGAAAAAGAATCCAGTGCAGGACTGGGAGAAACAAGAAGTATGCCACTGTCAGTATCAAGATTGTGTTTTCCATCAAAGCTGAGCTGGTTGGGACTTTGAACACACAGAAAAGGTCAAAAGAAACAAAAATACTATGGCATTCAGTTTGGAACAATGAGGCTGGAAACAATTCACTACATGAGAACCACTCACTGTGTTTTCAAGCCAAAGAAAGGTCCCATGCTTAAAAAGCAGAAGGCTGAGAGACGCCACTGAGAACCTGCTGGCGATGAAAAACAACCCAGATGCACAATTTGTTGTGTGTCAGACTGGGACCAGAGACGGCTACAGAAGGTGATGTGAAATTATAAAGTTACACACACAAAATCTAGTGGGAGAAAATGAAGGGTCTCTATTTTGTGCTCCACCTGATAATTACAATGATGTTAAAAAAAAAAAAAAAAACACTGCAATGCCTCCAGCTCCTACATGAGTTCAGTTCTTCTTCCCCTGATAATTCCCCTGCTGAACCAGCTACAGCATGTTCAGATAGCTGATTCTAACTTATCTATTCATTCCTGCATCCCTAACCCACATTCTGTGCGACAGTACATGAATTTAGAGTGCTGTCTGCACAAGGAAAAAAAAAATGAATCAAATGTTATGGTAGGGTAGAATAATATTATGACTATGAATATTAAAACAATACAGGTTATTATCGCTGTACAAATGCATGGGGAGGGCAAGTCAAGAAGATTTAGACAGAAATATCCCAGACTGTGGGAGATGTTTGGACCCAGGCTGATGCTTTAACGTCTGCAGGTCATGTCAAGCGAATTCGTGGCCCCACATAATGATAGTCCTCACCGCCGACCACAAGGAAGTGAGAGGCTCACGACACGTGTGGCCAGCTGAGCTCAGGGTCAACTTCTTTCAACAATAAGGGTTTTCTTCTCTGTCTGTGCACAGTATTAGCTGTCCCATCTTGGTTGATTATGAACCTTCTGTTACATAATCTATGTAATAACACACCATGATTTCAGGTGGATTTCTACACCCATACCTCTTAAAGTGCAGACTTCTCCTTTGTTAAATATTTTCTCTCAGTGAGCATTATTTGGGAGGAGCAAAAATTGGTTCCAGGTTTTAAGATGTGAGACGAAACAAGGGCTAAATGAGACACAAACATGTGGTGTATGTCCCACAAACCAGTATCCCTCTAATCACTTAGGGTTGATTATGTTTGCCATCTTTCAAAACAAAACCTTCCTAAGCTTTTCCCAAGCTACAGCCTTTGTTGACAGTGATTACATTTTCACTTCATTATATCCCATGTACACACTTTTACACACTTGAAAGCTTCACAATAGGATGAGGAAAGGGTTGGAAAAAGTGGCCTTACAATGAACTACGAACTCTATATTAAGATGGATGGACAGTGAGCGATAAAGTGCGCACATTTACATGGCTATACGTGTAAATTTATTAGAGATGAAGGGCATCACTCCACATTTATTACAGTACTAAACAATAGGAGACTGACTTCAAACGGCCAACTATTTTTGTAAAAGCTGCTCCCATGTTACTTGAACAAACAGGAAGGGTGCTTTTGACCTGAGTGTGCTCTTTATGCTGTGAGAAAAGGTTGCAGGGAGGTTCTGCCTAAGTTCACTCCCTAGAGTAGGAGCCATGAGCTGATCTTTAAGCCTGATACTAAGGGGCCACACAGGACGGGGCTGGAGCCACTAGGGGCCTTCAGGAGGAGCCTTAAAAAGTGGGCTTCTGCCCAAATCGGATGTTTGTGGAGGTCCAAATTGTGAACATACCGACAGGAGTGTGTGCCTGGATACGGTGTGGGGGCTGGGAAGTTAAGGGTTTGAGTGAGATTATGCATAAGGCACTCACATAGACATTTAGTGAGGCTCTCTTCAAATGAGCACTGATGCCGGCAGGGGTCCTGCATAATAAGGGAAGTAGAGTAATGACTTGAGGGCTGGTACACATTAGGGGATATTAAAAGAGCCATTTTAATCACTCAAGCTGCAAACCGGACCTCTCGATGGAGGGGCTAATAGTTGAAATGGATATGTTTCATTTGCACTGATTGAGATGATGAACGGACTCCTCTGAAAATCACTCCCAGGCACTTAGTTATGTTTTGAATGGATATTTTCTGAGTTCCTATTGTTGGAGATGCTTTTTTACCAGCGCTGATTTGTTCTGTGGTCCCTACAAAGAGCTCCGCTGGTCCTCTGTTGCATCGGAAAAAAAGAAAATGAGATGATGTGATGAAGGCTTACAAAACGACACATTGGTATTTAGGCCCGTTATGAAATGATTTAGCATTTTGAAACATGTTATGACCAACAGTCTCATAAGCATGGATGTTTACTGTGTCAATGATTGTGTTTGAGGTTTCTGATTTCCTTTATAACCTTGAAACACCCACAGAGAGTATGCATTACAAGCTCTTGGCTGAAAAAAAACAATGAGCTTTGCTGGTGTGACAAATCCATTTCCTATGGAACACGGTTGTATACACAGTATCAAGACCTTGCTGAAAAATAGGAAAATTAGGAGAGACAAAAAATAAAACAAGGATGTCGTAGTTCCGTTTGTTGTGAATGTAACAGGCTTGTTTTTTGCAGCTCCTTCAAACAAGTTTAAGGAGATCTGAGGTCCAGCTCTGCCCACTACAGATCTGCTCAGTTTGTCAATCCACCGTAGTGACGGATCAGTGTGTGTTTAACTGAGCCCAGGGCAGATGTTACAGTAAAGACACTGTAGAGGTTTTGGTTTCTCTCACCACGTCTGTAGAAGCAGTTGGAAATGGCAGGGTAAGCATGTGTCTTATGCCAGGAGACGTACCACACTGTGGGTGGGCCGCCTGCATCCTGCAGGGCAATTCCTGCCCTGCTTTAACGGGAACAGATAAGTGGTACTGTAGCGGAGAGCGATGAAGGGGAGGGAAAGGAGTGCGACTCCAAATAGCAGGCCACAAGATGCGTCAAAACCTGAGGTGCTAAGGATTGTTCTGCTGACTCATCCTCCTTCTTTACACCAGCAAATACTTCATCGGATACAATACTGTCAGCGACATTATACAGCTAGTGTAAAATCACTGACTGGATACATGACCCACCTCGATATCAGGGTAGAGCTCACACATGTAACAAGGGGCACCTACACGATAAGGTGAACCCAATAAGGACCTCAGTCTGTTGTGGCTACAACTTTCCAGCTGCAGTTTACAAAACAGATTTTTTTTTTTTTTTAAAACAAGTAAAATAAACAATGCGGTTCAGAATCTGCACCACTCAGTGCTGTAGTAGGGCACCACTTTAATCTCTCAACATCTGCCCACTGACACCCTCCCTGACCTGTGCTCATGTCCTGTGTAGTCACTGTGACTCTGGATATTCAGGGTCATCAAGGCCAATAAGGGGTCAGCCTCATGTTAGAATGAAAAGGCTGAACACAAAATGAATGTCATAATAAGAAAATGCCAATAAAGTCAGTCCACAGTTTCCCTTATTTGTGTTTCTCTATTTTCAAGACCGTTTTCAATATGAATATCGGTATCTTGAAACAAGACAGAACAAAGCAGATTGCTCCTTTATTATTAGGAAAATAATGTAAAGGTTTGTAGTGGAAACAAGAAAATCAATCTCCCCTCATTGGCAGATTTTCCCAGTTGTTTTAAGAACAGAAATAGCTGATACTTGGTTAAATAAAGCTATATTATAGCAGAAGCAACGAGTCAAGAGAATTCATGGATTTTCATGGATCAAATCTACCTTCTCAATTTCCAGAGCCTTAGCCTTAATGGCTTCCAACCGGCGAGTCTTGAAGTCTTCCTTTGGTGTCGGCTTTGGCTCCATGCTGGCAGCCACCACCTCTTCTGAATCCGCTACAGAGGCAGGAGTTTTTTCCTGGCGGGCCAAAGGTTAAGGGTTAGAGCTGAGGTCACCAGGTTTAGAAACTGGTTCTGATTTCAAAGTGTTTCAAATAGAGACAACTCTGCTCTCTTACGGGTGTTGAGTTCTTGTTTTCATACACGTCTCATTATGCATGCCACATGTCAACAGTAAACAGACATGGAGGTGCCAAATACAGTACATCTATCTGGTTAAAGGACCCTTACAGCCAAAGATCAAAGTGAAGACCCAGTGAAAACAAATGCATTAGTTACACTTGCAATGAAAGGAAACATAAACTAAATGTCCATGAAATGTTATTTAAGTCTTTACAGTAACATACTGGTGTTTTTGGCCCACTGACTACAAATAATGTATTTTATCTTTATATGTTAAAGTTAAATTATCACTGCATAATAATGCACATGTAAACAGTGTTTGAAAAAGGATAATTAATCCAATAATATAAACCTGTGCGTGATGTGATGACTTCATGTCTTTGTGTTCTTTTTGTTTTACACCAGCATTTAATAGTATTTATGGTTATCCTGTTCTAGCTGCTGCATTCTCGGGTTTGTGCAGGTGGGTAGTGATTCATCATAGACTACATAAAAATGTCATGAATATTTCATTGTTAAATATCCATGTCAGGCTACACGAAATCAGAGACTATAATGAACACAAACAGAATGCCCTTTGTGTGGGCCACAAGAATTAGGTGAATTAGACAAACTATTACTCCTTGTAATTGCAGTATATTGATATTCCATCACACCTCTACACAACTCACATTAACTGGGAAATTTTTTCCCAGCCCTTACATTAGGTGCAAGAATACAATAAGGAAGATGCTACTGTATTTTATTTTTCTCATGCAACATGTTTCTTGTCCGAGCATTACTAGCTCTTTTACCTTTGAAGACCCTGAGCTGTGAGGAGACCCCTCCACAGAGCTGCTGGGAGTGTGACTTGTCAGCACACTTGGCTTTTCTACAGACAAAATATTAAGAAAGAAGGAAATATAAAGAACGGTGAGCAAACAGGCAGAAAATCATCCTAATTATCACGGAAAACACAAAGTTCTGACAAAGGGAAGACACCCATAAAAACAGGGCGATCTAAAGAATACATGAGGGTTACCATAGCATTCTTTTATTTAATTTTGCACAGTACTAAAATAAACCCCAGGGGAGCATCCTGGTGGGTCGGGGGTCTGGGACGATTGCCACGTAAACTGCAGCATCCCTGTTTCAAATCTGGATGGGAACCTGAGTTGTATTTTATTCCCCTCTCTCTATACACACTCCTTAACTCTCTGCAAAAATGCCATAAGATAAGAATTTTAAAAATACAATAGGGAACAATTACTTTCTACTGTGAGAAATTAAATAATCAGTCACTTATATTGTGAACAATCGTGACACCAAGGCATTACGAAGCAACCGAAAAGTATAAATCATTGTTTTGTTTTTTTTAATACTCCCTTGTTGGAGCCTCCCACACAATAGTGGCCGAGGAGTTCAGCTGTGCCTAAATTGAAATATTGTACTCTGCTGGCTCCAATGTGTCTAGAACAAAATAAATATAGTCAAGTTATTTGTTTTTATTGAAGGAATCTCCCATTGTTATTAGAGTAAGCCAAGGTAAAACATCTTAATTGAAGTCCCTCAGTGGGACTATGGAGTATACACACAAACAACAGTGTTCAGGCTGGGGCGTGCTTAAAACAAACTTTTCAATATGACATCGTGTCAAAAGGCAAGTTTTTATAGCTATTTTGAATGGCCACAATTGGCATGCTATCAAACACAGGAGACTGATGCAATAATTATCAGTGCACACAGTCAGACAGTCTCTGCTTGAAGGTTATTCATTGTGTTGACCTCATTTGTACACACAACTGAAAGTGGTCATGAGCAGGATAGTTCGGCCAACTGCTGTATAAAATGGGTTCTGCTTCTCAGATTGTCAGTTTCACTTACAACAAGACAAGGTCAAAACTTAGCATATGGCCGGACCGCATATGGTCAATGTGCGAAATTAAAGATGTAGTTGAAAACTGTGTGCGAAACATCGCTGATTGGTCATCTATGGAAGCATTTTCCACATCACTGTTATACACCCAGCATTTTTAAAAACACAAGTGCAAACGCCTTGCTTTGCTTGTAGTTTGTGAACGACAATAATCAGGATGGAGCAGCCCAACAGATTTTACAACCAATGGACTGACACTGAAGTCTCGGCTTTGTTGTCCATTTTTGCTTTATCTGTCATCATCACATATACATATTATCATCACATGTAACAACTGACTTAACAGGCAACCAATTTCCTTTTGATACGTCAGTGGACTTATTTTGCTTAATGTTCCCGGGGCTTTGGCCATGCTCAGAAAAATGCGCAGGAGGAACTTTTAGCCCTGAGAAAGTTCCTGGACATTACTCAGTAGTTCCTGGAGACGCACCTTAAGTGGAACTCCACACCGTAGCAACCAGTTTTCATAGCTGGAGTCCAGTCCACCAAGTTTCAAACGGCCTTTCAAACGCACCCTACACCAAGCCTTGCGGATGGCGGCATACGTGGCAACAGACCTAATCTTATTCACTAATAATAGTCATCATCAATCAAGATTTGTAAAAAGACATTGTAAAGATCCTCCCTGTGTATGACAAAGCCTGGTACACACACCCTATCACCAAACCCCTATTTTTGTGTACTTTGCTCTGCTGCCCTAATTAGTGTCCCAGATGTATGTGGAGCTGGGAGGTACAACTGTTTTATTGCATCTTCAAAGGGTGGTACCACATAGAGCTAAGTTTTCAAGACATTAATATGTTTATGCATCTTGGAAACCAAAGCACTGGAGAAATTGCTGTCCACACTTCTTTCCCTCAGACTGAATTCATAAATTTCATTAGCTCAGCATTGTTAATTAAAGTTCTGAAGCCTGTGAAAGTCACAAAAGAGAGCGTGTAAAATGACAGACCCAAAGTGATTCTGAAGACATTGTTAAGCCAGCACATGAACCACTTTCTCACTGAGGAAAAGGTCAGGTTCTGAACCCAAAGCCAAACCACCCCAATAAACCAAGGGTATCCTTTTTCCCAGCCTCTAAAAATACGTGGTGTTAGTGTAATTAACATCTTAACGTGTTTCAGCATACCCTGGCCCCTCACACTACACCTCTGAAAACAGATGCTTCACCTGGAATGGCTTAATTCCTTTACACATTGTAATTATACATATGTTTCTTTAAGATGGGAAAATGACAGCAGGTATAACACCTGCAAGAACAAACGTTTTAGATAAAGGTTTACAAATTCAAAACTCTACTGGCTACTTGCTCTCCCATTCATCTATGCTCCTTCAGCTTTTTCATGCTGTGGCCAATCACAGAGTGACATGTATTTCAGAGTGGAGCTTTGTAACTGGACGTCATACTATCCACTAGGGCAGCAGGTCAAGCAGCTAGGCAGCTATTACTGCGTAGTTGTGCGCAAAAGATTTGAAAGCAAAGGTGGACAATAGAGCAGGAAAATGCCCTGACGCATTTGAAAAGGTGACAAGTTTTACCTTTTCTCTGCCTGATCAACATTAGATGAAGATGATAGAAGGATTGCTAAAATATCTAAGGCATAACAGTTTTATGACAACAAACAGGGAACAGTTCAATATTTGCTATGTAAATTTAGATGGTGTTACATGTACATTTAACGGCTGTGGCTCACGAAGTAGAGTGGGTCGTTGACTAATCAGACAGGCGGTGGTTCGATCCCCATCTCCTCCAGTCTGCGTGTCGAAGTGTCTCTGGGCAATAAACTGAACCCCAAATTGCCCATGATGGCTGCTCCATCATTGTATGGGTGTGATGTATGTATGTATGTGTGTGTGAATGGGTGAATATGGCATGTATTGTAAAGCGCTTTGAGTCTCTAAGACTTGAAAAGCGCTATATAAGTGCATCGCATTTACCGTTGATCATTAGTACTGGTGTGCTGGGCCCTTTTTTGTAATTGTGACATAATACTTACGCCTCTGCTGGTTTGAGCCTTTGTCCCTTTCAGGGGAGAAACTCTTGTTGCTGGTATTTGACCCAGAGCGCCCATGTACAGGTGGTTGGGCTTCTCTTCTTCCGGTGGGAGGAGGTGAGCGGTCACGCATGATTGCAACAGGCGGAGAGATCCTGTAGTCATCATGGTCTTCTCTACGGAAATAGGCAACAATCAAAGCGTAAGATACAAGAGAAGACCTGCGGGCATGCGACAGGTTGTTGGTAAACATAATGTTTCCCGTTATGAAAAGCTTTTACACCGGATATTAATTTTTATCAGTACAATTTAAGAGTGGGCAATAAATTGTGCATTTGAATATCAATTAATACAATAGCATGTGGAATAACAATGCTCTTTATAGACCAAAATGATCAATTCTGAATGGAATATCACCCCTTCCATCAAAAACTAGACAACTGATTTCCAACCCTGCCTACTTCCAGAGCTGGCGGCTGATTTACTGTATAGTATAAAACCATATGAATGTGAGGGGACTGACTTGGCTTTTTTGTCCAGAACTGGCCTCCGAGGAGGGCCTGACCCTCGACCTCTGCTGCGGTAATAGGGGATAGGTCTGCCATTGTTCCTGAAAAACATCAAAAATACAGACTGAAAATAATATTGGCTCGCAAAGCTGCTCTGTAAACAAAGGTCGAGGCAAAACATGATAAACAAATCAAGAGCATAATGAGTGCAAATTCAGAATGCATCATTGTCATCACTTACTGGTTTAAGAAGCAGAAGTATTTGTCAGTGTACACTTTTGAATGGGTAATGGAAACAGAATAAATAGAAGGCAAAACCACCAAGACTTAAATTCAGACTCAGCAGGGCACTGTGGCACACTGATCAATTTGTGGAATGGAGGCAATCTTCCACTTTGCCACGAGCCACAGTTGGCTGACCGAGTTTGGTCTTCTTTCACTACTATCTGTCTTCAATTGTAGGCATAGCCATGCGCAAGCTAAATATGGAGCTGACGTTACAACACACTGCTACCTTCAACCATGTAATGTAATGACCAATTTCTGAGCAATTATCTAAAGTAAGTGGTGAAATTTCACTGTTCACTGCAACTCGTTTTTATGATTTTCCAGACTCAAAGAAAAGCCTGTGTCTGAACAGCAACCTTTAGGTCCAGAGGTATAAATGACCCAAAGGCACCTGGTTGTCACGACCTCTGCCTGAACTCGAGCCACATCTCAAACAAAGAGCAGGTCTAACAAGACCTAAAACTTTTACGACTCATGGTGTGTTTGAAGTAGCCAAGACTCAACCTGCCATTTGCCAAACACTGAATTGCCATCCGTGCAGTAAAAAACGAACATCAAAAGGCTAGGGTACAGAAACAAAGTGGTGTACTTTATTTAGGAAAAAAGAACTCTATAGAAGGTAAATCAAGCTTTTATCAGGCAGACATTCAACCAGAACTTACACACATTTAAAAGGTCAGGCCTTATTGCCAAGGCAGAAATTTTCCATATGAAGAATTCTCTTGACACTGGCAGTCATCAAACTAAGAAATGAAAAGGCCAATGCAATAATTTGCAGAGTCATGAAGCCTAAAAATAATTGTGCCTCCTTAGAGATAAAACAAACTAATAATAACAACTGCTAATATTTGCATCTTCCTTCCCTTTGATTTCTTTGATGACTAGACACAGCACAAAAAACAACCAAGATTCAATTAACTGGATGGATTTATAAATGCACTGCACAAACACAAGAAAACGCTTAATTTACCACGGTAGCTTGAGACTGTTTATTAAGACAGTGACTCATAACTTGGGGCTGTACGTCAGGCTGTTAAGTCTTTTCATGATCTGTGGGCAAAACCTCCTCAAGGGTGCAAGAAAAGTGATTCAAGTGTGTGTGACTAAGACTTTGCAGTAAACTTTATGACCTTGACGCACTGCTTGTGTTTATCCCACAACGCTAAAGTTTGCTTTATAGCTGTATGGTAAGGGGTCATAGCGTAGCTACTGAAACTTTACATGTAGCCGCTGAGGATACGCCATTCGTCCCAATTAGTGTGTGTCCCTGCATGGGCTTAGAGAGCCTGGTATGACTGGTCTCATGCTAGGGTTAAAAGTGTCATTTTATATTTGCCCCCTTGTCTACATAGCCACTGAAGTGCCTTGTGCAAAAATGAATCCTACAGACAGACATCCTGCTTTGTTGTCTGGGAGATGGGACAGACATGGGAGAGACAATCAGCTGCCTCTTGACAGGAGAAGCTGAAGCATAAACTTTTTTTTTTTATTAAACATATGTTAGAGTCACGAGAGATGCAACTTGAGCCTGACGAGTTGTCATTCAATGTCACTATCATGTACACTGCCAAGACCCAAAACATTATGATAAATCAAAAATCAACCAGGTTGAGCTGTTGTCCATGTTGAATGTGTCACAAACACTTCAATTAAATGTGATCACCACCTCAGAATACCCACCAACGCATGTGCAAAATTGTTCACAGGTGGCAGAATATAAATCTTGACAGTGTGTTTATGGTTCCAGAAAACTCCAGGAATCACAGTACCTATCGTATATCATGGGCCTAAATTTGCACTTTAGGTAGACTAAATGTTTTTTAATAGTAAGCATGTTTTCACCCTTTAAATAATTTGGCCAATATGTACCTCAGCTGCTATACAGCAGAGGCATTTTAAGTTAATTTCGAACTTTGCAAATTCTCGTAATTACTGGTAAATTTATAAACCTTATAATATCTGACACAAATTTGAATGTCATGCAAAAATGACGTAAAACAAAAAACGAAAAAAAAAACAACAACATATAAACTGCTCAGAATATCTGAGACGTGTGTGGGTGTCTGACTGAAGGAGGAGTGGTCCAGCTGTTTTTCCTCTCAGGGTGGGGTAGAGGGTGGGGGGTGGGTTGTTTGGCTGAGTGAGTAGACACTAGTGCCCTTTGTCCCTCTCTCTAGCCTGGTATGACTCCTGGAAAAAGGGGGCCTGGGCCCGTAAACGGTTGGTATGTTGAAGTGGCCAGGGCGAAAAGAGTGTGTGTTGATGTAGGAGTTAGAACTGTTGGACTTACCTGCTCTGTGTGGGGTTAAGCTCTTAAATTTACCTTAAGAGCAGTGTGGTCACAGATAATTGAGATATGCTTCCTAAATCTATTTTCCAAAGCAGAACTTTGTTTGCAACAATTTATACTGATTGATGTTCTATTCTTATATTGTCTTGGGTGGAATGTAAAGGGAAAGTATTTATAATCTAAAGTGGTTTTATGCTTATTGTGGTTAACCCTTTTTATTTCAATATTACATGGAAAGAAAGACACATGCTATGAGGGTCAATAAATCAAGCTAATAATATTCTCTTTTCAATACACAGAACTCTGCCTCCACCTACAGGTCAGTTTGATGCATTACACAAATAATTCGGTGAAGCAACTGACTATCTGAAATTAACAGGATGGGACAAACAAAAATTAATTAATTAACAAATTTCAAACATTTTAAAAAAGAAGACTAGATAAATTACCTTGAGTCTAATTGATGCCTCAAATCATCTCTGCCATAACCCTGTTGGGAGTACAGGCCCTCCTGAAAACAAAAATCACAATTACAACATTAATTGGGAAACGCTAGTGCATTATTGGGAACTACAAAAAGCAAACAAGAACCTAATTAAACTAATGCATTAAAACTAATGCCATTCTGTTGTTAACTTTCTGAGATACTTTGGTTAGAGTCATACACATCAGTATGCCATTTCTTGATGTTTGTATTTGATCAGCTAAAAATGATCAGATAATACATCACTAAAACACACACTTTGGCTATAGTACTATGATTTTATTTAAGACAAAACAGAATTTAGTTGAGAAAACATGCATACCACAGGTTTCTTACATTTCTTGGGGGTGGGGGTGGGGAATTTCTGCGAAAGTTGCCAAAGTTGGGGTTTTCGTCAAAGTATCGACGATCGTTGGGCGGGTAACTGCTTTCATCGTGACATTCTCTTGCATCCTGGTAATTTCGAGGACCACCATACCACTGGTCATCATTAAAACCTCTGTCATATTCCAACCCCGGCCGAGGCATAGAGCTCCTCCTTTCAACAATATTGACAACTCGATGAACTTTCACCTGCCAGGACACATTACATTTCACTCTGTAAGCATCACTACCCAGTACAAGAGTGAATCCAAATAGGAACAACTCTTAAAATAATAATGAATTATAAGTGCTACAGGCGGTGTAGACTGCATCTCCCTAATTCAGACACTGAATGTAAATTGTTTGAAGATTAAACTGTTCCTGACACAAGATTCAATTTGTAGACATAGAATGTTTGTAAGTATCATCATTAAAGTCATTCGATAATCAATCAAATACAATTCATTCTACAGTCTAAGGGTCTCAAAGACTAGCTTGGTTCATGGTATTTGAGAACACAAATAATATTTTTTATGTATTTTAGCCAGACAAATTTAATTACAACAGCGTGCACAGCATTAGTCATTATTATACATACAATATACATACAGCATTATACATAATGTGATTTTAAAAAAAAGTGTCATGAGAGGTGATTACAACATCAATATCATCCTAAACAGTAACTTACAAAAGAACAAAAAGTGACTGAAAATAACACTACACCTACCGCAGTCATAGGAGGCAAATCTCAAGACTGCAACTTAAGGAACAACAATAACAGTGTCCGGATACTGATAACTAATCAGTTCTTTTCACTGATTACCAAGGTCCTTAGTCTAACTAATTGATATTTGCCATCCAAAACAAAATCTTTACTTACCTCTCTTATATCAATCGGCGTGAAGTGCTCTTCATACGCTTCTCTAATTGATTTTCGACTGTGTCGATAAGCCACTGCGAAAAACAAAACTTTTATTCAAACATTTGATATGGACAGGAAGTGGATTGAATAGACAGGATTAGTGGGGTGAAGACACCACAACACTGTTTTATAAGAATTATTTTCACTTACTGTTGAAGGAATGATGTTGGTTCCCTGTGTGGTAAGGTTAAGGTATCTCAGTACAGAGAGCCTATGAGAATGACAGTAAACAGCCTTGTTTATGATAAGATAAGATAGCCCGAACGTATGAGCATATTCGCCCTACCCTAGATCACACACATACCAAAAGAGCTTTGTAACACACATGACCTCTGACCTCAGTTCAACAACATTCAACACCACCTCCAACTATGAGTTATTTCACGTCATGGAGCGCTGCTACTCCGCTTTCCTTCTTTTAACTGGAAATATTGAGTGTATCACAGTATATTAAATGCGCTGGGGAATGTGAACAGTCCGCATGAGTGACACCAATGTGACTTCACACATTAGAGCCACTGCTGACAGATGGCGATAAGTGACTCTGTGTTTTTGCTGAAATGTATGATGTTATGACTGGACTAGAAAGCTGCGTTTGAACTGTTGTTAGCAAACCTGGCTAGTTAGCATCGTAGCAAAAGATGAAGTCGTAATAAACTCACTCACCAAATAATAGTGTGAACACTGCTGGCCACAAAGTGCGTTTTACATGTTTCACATAAAAAGGAAACTTCACTTAAAGCCAATTTACACTGCAGCACAGAGCTTTCTCTTCGCGTAGCCTACATGTGCAAGTAAAAGCAAAACAACCGTAGATGCAGTGGTTCTTCTTCTTCTTCTTCTTTGGTGCGGCACACTAAATGCTGCGATGGCTTATTGCTGCCCTCCTCAGTCTGAACAACATCATTGGTACAAACCTACAGTCTATGCACAAACCAGCGGTATGGATCAATTCCAGCAGCTTTTACAGGCCTCAGTCGGACCGCACAGACATTTCCCATCAGGATGCTTTTTCATCACGACCAGCCCACTGCCCACAGTGGCATACCTCAGTATCAATTAACCCCAACCCTAACTATGCTCTTCTTTACCCAGAGGTTGTGCCAAACCTCCTTCACTGTAGGTATGTGATATGTATGTGATACTTATAGTTGTGTAGCATAGTAGGTCAAGCAAGTTATTCAAACAACAAAATGGGAACTTATTAACATATTATTAACTGACCAATTAATAAAACCAGCTCTTACTATCAACATTTCACTATTACCATATTGTTTTCTCTACATGTGTGCTATTTTGAGTTTGACATCAGCATCATTTAATAGCCAGTCAAACTCTATGTGTAAGTTCCTTATACTATAACAAGTCTGCAGTTGCAAACAGTTTATAAATGGATTTTGGTCCTGGGTCCCAGATAAGTAATCAAATAGTCCATTGGAGAGGTCTCCCTATTGAATTAAAGAGCTAAAAAGACAAATAAAATGTTGTGTTGGAGGAAGGTTTTTCACAACCTGGCAACCAAAAAGTTGTTCTGGCTAATATCCGTGAAGCATTAGTAAATGATTTATCACAAAGCTGTACCAATACTTAGTTGTATTTCATTAATTCCTCAAACATAAAATGTGATTTTAAAAAAACTAAACCAGAAAAATCACTATATGTCTATCCTGTGCCAAATCACATTCTACATATATTTTTACTAATTAGGTCATTTCTCGGGCTTGTTATTTGCAGTGCAGGTTTTTAAACAGATTATGTACGTGTTTACGTCCCTATTAAAGTGTCCTATACGACGCACTTCATACTCATATTATGCTGTATGTTTTACAAAGCGGCTTTCATCAATGTTGTGTCACAGTTATAACTGCCCTCTGTTGTGATTACATTAGAAGTGATTGGGTGAGCCCCTGTCACGTGGCCATCCTTCGACAGGAGTTTCCACGACAGCTGAGTAGCAGCTAAATGCGTTTTTTTCACCTGTAACATTGAACCTTTTCAACTCCACTGAGTCGAAGTTTCGTAAAATGGGAGACAAGAAGAGTCCCACAAGGTAAAAGCGTCGCTGGTATCTTTGAATGAAGACTCCACTGGGTCGTTTGAAAACAGAGAGCTCGGTCAATGGATGGAGCTGTTTTACTGAAGTGTTCATGGCGGCTGGCTGCTGGTTTAATACGGGGCACTGTGTAAACTGAAAGCTCCCTTCTCAGTGACTGACTTCTGAGCAGAAAATGCTTCCTGTTGTGGCGTTTCTTTTCCGTTCGGGTCATCTTTATCAAACAGGTTGTCTTTGAAATTACTGTTGTCATTGAAAACGTGCCGCTATCACTGTGTTTTTGTTTTGTTTTTGTCTGAAGGCCAAAGCGGCAATCTAAGCCATCCTCCGACGATGGGTACTGGGACTGTAGCGTCTGCACGTTCAGGAACAGCGCTGAGGCGTTCAAGTGCATGATGTGTGATGTCAGGAAGGGGACGTCAACACGGTAAGAGTGACTGTAGCCGTACATTTTTAACCATCAAACCAGTGCTCAAGTGTTTAATCAGCTTCAGCTGTGTGTAGCCTGAATTCACGAAGTCATTTTATGCTAAGGAAATGCGAGACTCAACTGCATGATTTAAAAGTACATTCATTATTAGAAACACCTATCTGTTGCAACAGTCCTGCAATACATCCTAAGGCAAGGTTGTAATGTTCGGGTTTTTGTTTAAACTGTTCGAGAGTTTCTGATTTAGCTTCACGAAGACTAATCTTTGGTCAGGGCCAAATCTACAAGTGAGGACACCGAGGCCATGTCCTTAAGTATTTTTTCTGTGAATTGAGAGGGATTCTGCAAATTCGACTAGTTCTGAGAGCTACAAAAAGAAAAGATTCAGTGTTTTCACAAGCTTTCGACCTTTACAAGTTCATGTTGTGAGAAAATGCACAAAATACACCCAACAGTTGACTGAATAAATATAGTCTGGGGTGAAAAGTTTATTTGAACATTTTTTTGTTCTTTGTGTCTGGTCAAAATTGAAGGTTGTTGTGGGGAGTATTTTTGCCCTGTTTGTTATATTATTAAATTGTATTGCATTATACTGAGGTGATATATCAATGGGGGTAGGGGAGACTAATTATTAGAAACACTTGTCTGTATAATGCAATAGAGTTCAACAGCACCACAAACCACAGCTTCCAACATGACCATGGACTTAAATCAATACCTCTCTATAAAAGTTTTTCAACAAAACCTAACGTGAACTTTCATAAAGTAGGATTTATTGCAGGTCTCCTGTATTAGATTGTATTAGTTTTAGCTAGGTGGACCCAATGAACTGGCAAATGAGTGTTTGTTTGGTTGCTTTAGCCGAAGTTGTGACTGAGAGTAAGCCAGGCTACAAATTTACAAAAAAATGTATCAATTACATTAAATAGCATAACATATCATAACATAATTTCAATAATCCGAGTGATTTTTGCTGATACAGGTACTTGTCAGGCGTGTGAAAATGATTAATGGCTGGAAATCTACCCACAAATTTCTTTATCAATACATCATAGAGTCTATTTAAAGCTACTGGTCAGAGGATTGCTTAGACACATGATATTTTTGAAAGAGGAAAAAGTGTCTGAAAGCATTTCTTGTCAAGGGCAGTCATGAAATACCTCTATATTCTAATTCCTGACCAGTTTGACTGCACTGTTGTGTTGTGTTGTGAATTTCTCAAAAGACCACATACTTGATCACTGTTTTCTATGTATGCAGAGTAATCTTGAGTGACCATAGACAGTATATGCACTGAACTGCTAAGCAACAGTGTCGTAATGGCATCTTTCACCAAAACTGAAGGCCATCACTCTAAAACTTTTCACCAATGCTTCTGAAATAGAAAGGGAAAGGAACTTGGAAAAGATTAAACATTAAAATGATGATAGCAGGGGAAGCAAAAGAGGGAAAAAATGTGACTGCTTCAGTATTATAGTGTCATATGTTGGGTTTTCCATGAAGATTGTAACTGTCAAGTTGCAGTGCAACCAATACCATACAGGTTTTTCTAGACTGTGACATGCATGTATTGAAAATTACAAACATAAAGCATGGCAAACCTGAATTTGAGACTAGATGTTTCTTTCAGTTCCATTTCTGGGACCTGCAGCCAGCAGGATTAAATGACCATTGTTTTCCGGATCATGTAAAGAAGCAGATAGTGGTAGTCTTACATAGTCAGATCTACAATATTAATACCCTGACCTTTCTGCATTGCTAGTGCGTGAGAAAAGTCACGCTGAATCCACTGATGATCTGACTTATGCTAATTCCTTAAGGAATTTTTGTATGTACCTCAACACCTGTCAGAATCATAGTTCGATGGAGAGGTTCACACATTTTCAAGTCTTAAAAAGGATAAACAAGGATCAATGTTCAACAGGTTTTGCCTGCTGTAATCCTTCATCCTGTTCAGACTGGCTTTGAAGAGATCCCTTCTTTATATACTTCCACTAAAAGAGATGGAGTTCTGTACAAAAAAAAATTCCAGTTTATCTTGAGTTATTATGAGGCTTATACCCACTTGATATAACCCAGACTGCTGAAGATTCATATTAACTTCAGATAAACTTCAGAATTTATTTTTACACAGAATGAGGACTGTAGATTTTGTGCCTAATCACTTACATTGGAATCAAATTAAGAGGGGTGATCTCTTCATGGCCAGGAGGAATGATGATTGAAAGCAAAACCTGTTTCGGTTTACATATGGGCACCTGGCTACTACTTTAAGACAGTACTGACAAACTGTGAACCTATACTTTAACGTTTTGTCAATTTTTTAATTTTAAATGATTGTTGTAAGCAACCTGCTTCTCCTGCTTATATTAGTTACACAGCTTAGCAGTTTAAACCACCCGCTCACCCTATTTACAGGGGCCAATAAGGCCACTAACTTTCTTTTTATGTCTCTTTCAGAAAGCCGCGACCTGTTTCTCAGCTGGTTGCTCAGCAAGTAAATCAGCAGTTTGCACCACCCGCACACCTCAAAAAGGAGAAGAAAGAAAAATCAGAGAAAGACAAAAGTGATAAAGAACCAACACTGAAAAAGAAAAGCCATAAAAAGATGAGGTAATGAATTCATGTTTTCAAAAAAATTGCAGAATAGCTCATCATATTCTGGTTTCCACCAGTCAGTTTTCAAACCTGTTTTGTGTGTGTTTCTCTCTTCACCAGGCCCAGGTTAAAAAACATAGACAGGAGCAGCGCCCAGCATCTAGAGGTCACAGTTGGAGACTTGACTGTAATAATCACAGACTTTAAGGAGAAAGCCAAACCCACATCCACTTCAACAAGTGCTGCCTCAGCAGACCAACACAGTCAAAGTGGCTCAAGCTCTGATAACACTGAACGAGGGGTCTCCAGATGCTCTTCGCCCCGTGGAGAAGGCTCGTCGGTGAACGGAGAGACTCACTAACCTTCACACTCCCAGTCAGCACAACTCATCCTTCTGCACTCTCAACAGCCTCAACCAGAGATTAAACTACAACATGCACATTTTTTAAAAATAATACTATAAATGCCGGTATGATAGCATTCACTTCATTTGGGGTCGTATTTTTTCACTGCCTTCCCATAATGATAAATACTTCAGGAGTCAGGACGTCAGAACTGTTTCAGCAAAACCTATTATGATGAACTGAAAAGAGCAACAGTAGCATTAAATCCCGGATGTCAGTGGAACTGTGCCACACGTTGTGGTGACTTGTCTTTCAACAACTCAGTGTTACATCAGTGTCACACTCAGTTGGTCGTTGCTGCACAGAATAAATGATGCCATATGAAAGAAATGTGAAGAAGTCATCTCAGAATTGTAGATTATCATTGAATTTTGTTATCGTTATTTGCACTTAATGGCATCCTATGTTCATGATAACATTTTTTAGCATTATTTCCACTTTGCCGTTATCAGTGAATCATAACACTGTTGGTCACTGGCCTTATCCAGCTCTCATTTTATGCCATTGGATGCAATAATTTTTTTTCATTGTCTTAACATTTGAGTAAAAATATTGAACAGTTATTCTAAGTATGCTTCTCCTTCACTTGGTAGAGTTGAGCATGATTTAATCTATAGAATGGTTTATATTGTACAATAATGTTGAATAAAATGAGATGTAGATACTTGGATATGTTTTTAAAATTTTCATTATAAACAGGAGCAAAAACATGGATTTCTCATAAGTTTTCCATATTATGATTGTATGTTGAATTTGTTAACCTATTTTCACATCATGACTGATATGTTCCTTAAAGGCAAGGCATGACAAGGCTACAGACTTGGGATTTAACTTGTTCAGATCAATCAATGAGTTGCACACTCTTCACTGTACTGTATGTGTTTTTGTTATTACCCTCAAACATATTCTTTATACTTGTTGCACTTGGGGGGAAAAAAACTGCAAATCGTGTCTTAAAGGTCCTAAAAGCAGTGGTGGAAAGTAACATATTACATTTACTTATGTACTATTCATAAGTACAACTTTGTATTGTAGCATGCTACTTAATACTTCTACCTGACTGCATTTTAGAGGGAAATATTGTACTATTTAATCCATTTATTTGACAGATGGGTGCTTTGCATACTGAGATTTTACAAAAAAAACATGATCAGTTTATAAAAAATTATGTATTGATATGGATTAAACAAGTCAGCTACAACATTAAATGCTGCTTAACCATCCATTATTACAATCCAGAGAAAATTTACTTTTGAAAGTTAACTAACTTCCGTACCCTAGAACTTTTACTTGTGGCAGGGTATTTTCTACATTGTGATATTGGTGAGTAAGTAAAGGTTCTGAGTACTGCACCACTACATCTGAAAAGTAATGAAAAAAAACCAAAGGGGGGAAGTGTATAAAAAGTTACAGTGACAAACATATTGTTAACTGTCACAATTTTTGAGATCTTGCATCCTGCAATCGTCTGGCTGCTGTGTTCAGTATTCACACAACTTCACCAATCCTCATTTGAAACCACTAAGTTAAGGAGGTTATGATACCATCACTTCTACCACAGTGTTTGTAGACCCACCATAATGGTGCCCATCCTGTGTCACATATTGTGAAAGACATGCATGTATGTACTTATGCACCATGTTTTGAGTCTTTTGTAGCTACCTGACTTAACAAATCTTAAAATATAGCTGTTTAACTGTACACTCACACTTTACTGACAGATGGCTGATCAGACGAAACACACGTGAAACAGCAGTGGGTGGGGCGGAAAACAGTAAACACCAACTGTGCTCTTTGGTTTACCTCCTGACTTGACTTATGAGATGTTAGTACACCGGATGGTAGCAAAGATCAACAAAAATGAATCGATAGCTCAGAAAACTTGAAACGCAAAATGCGATGCTATCTTCACGCATTTCTCTTGTGCATGGTCTTCACCTTCTGTTCACTCTTGTATGTGTTCAGTCAACTAGCCTCCACCTTCGAGGACAGTGAGGAGTGGAACCTGAGAGAACAGGGGATACCCGAAAGGAACAGTCATGATACCGGGCACATTCTCAGGAAAAGGCCAGGACTGGCAGGCCTCCGAGACCGTGAAGAAGGGCTTGACAGGTAGCTTAGCCGACTATGTTGCTTCCCTTCATTTCACAACTGACATGAGTAGTGGTTAGCTGTAGCTACACTTGCAGATGCTATTAAGTTAGCCCAGTGAGGACAAAAATCTTGTAGTTATAGCTAACGTTGCAGTTGAAACGTTTGTTGACATCTCACGTCTAACGTTAACGTTACTTAATTTAGGTTAGCTACCGGGCTAATAATAATTTAACCAAGATGGAGAACTTCAGATATATTTTGCGTTTTAAATGTTCTGTTTTGCACCCACTGTCTTTAACGATATGTGTTCATAATTGCTAATGCTGTCTTTTTATTAAATCTATTAACTACCACCTGTTAGCTAGATAATTAATTAACCATTTACGTTGCTGCTAACTAATTCTCTGCCTCATTAGCTCTCGGCTGGATTTTCAATACCGCCATCTGTTGAACAACTAACTCTAGGAAGCAGTTCAGGAGTGATTTAATCCCTAAGCATCAAGGTCTGATGTCCGAGAGATTAATTTAACTTTGAGGATGGCAAAGCTCACGTTTTCATTCTGACAGGTGTAAATCACTGTCAGTTTCTTACTGGAATCCATATTGGAGACTGCCTGCTGATGTTTGTGGAGTGAACTGCTTATTGGAATCTACTCTTAGGTATGACTGATTTTGTGCATCTCTATAAAAGATAACAGTGACCTTTAATGATCCATAGATTTAAATTTTCAACTTTCACTTACTTCCTAGATCCACAGTTCGAAGTAAAGTCTAAGCCTATTGCTGCTATCTCAGTGTGCCTAGTGACTATTCTTGAGTTGTTGAACTCATAAAAACAAGTAGTTCTATGAACTCAAACATGCTGACAACTCAGTCAGCGATAACCGTTAGTTGATAGTGTAAAGCCATCTCACTCTGAGTACTATTAGGCTGTGCTCTGGGGGAAAATACTTTTCTTTACATTATATTATAAACATTATCTGTTATGTTTTTCATAGAATTACATTCTTACATATGCTGCCAATATGCCACTGACAGACTGTTCATAATCTCCAATCCCATACACAGTAATGCAGTCATGGGAGGAGCTGAAGCTATAGCTTTTCTGGATTCAAAGTCACAGTTTTATCTCAGGGTTAGCAAAGAGAATGATAATACAGGTCTTGGGGCATTCTCAAAACTGTCTGACCGTCCTACCACTTGATCTATGGTCGGCTTCCAATACTATGACACATATATAGAGATATGTTCTTTTTAAATTTATGAGTTCCAATCTTGAGAATACTAGTTTACAAGGAACACTTGGGGGCAGCACAAAGCATGAGTGATAGTACATCTCTTCATTAAATCAAATGACAGTTCCAACCCTACAGGGCTGTCAACTGAGCCTGCTGATGTCTCCATAACTTTGTTCACTCCTGCACATGTCACTGAATCCATGCTCTTGTAAAAAAAAAATAAAAAAAAATAAAAAAATCCAGGGTTAATTAGTGAATCATTTAACTTTGTCTTTGCTCTTAGAGAGAGGTCAGGCTCAGCAGTCAAGGAACATAGTGATGAGAGGAGTCACTTGGCTGTGGTGGCCTGTGGCCCCAGGCTAGAGGAGACTCTCACCATGTTGAAGTCTGCTGTTCTCTTCAGCAAAAAGCCTCTCCACTTTTACATCTTTGCTGAGGAAAATCTACATCACAGCTTCAGAAGTGCAGTAGGTGTTCTCCCATTGTTGTCCCCAACACCACAAACATTTTCATGTACTTCTGTATTAATTTGCTTGAGTTTCTTAAAGCTATAGTCCAGTTATAACAGAATGTGTGTAAATTATTTTCTGTGCTCTTTGTTCTTATCTTTTCTTAAAGCTGGACTCCTGGCCTAGGACAGTTCAGAACAAGTTTAAGTCCACCATCTATCCCATCACTTTTCCCAAGGATAATGCAAAAGAGTGGAAGAAGCTCTTCAAACCTTGTGCGTCTCAGAGGCTCTTCCTGCCAGTAAGCCTAGTCATCTTCCATACATAAAGTGTGATGCAATGGTTACACATTTTCAACATATTCTGAGAATATTGCTGTCTTATTTCCAGCTGATCCTGAAGGAGGTGGATTCTTTGCTCTATGTGGACACAGATATCCTTTTCCTGCGGTCAGTAGAGGACATGTGGGCCCTGCTTTCTCGGTTCAATTCAAGCCACTTAGCTGCCATGGCTCCAGAACACGAAGAGCCACGCATTGGCTGGTACAACCGTTTTGCCCGTCACCCTTATTATGGCAAGACAGGCATCAACTCAGGTGTCATGCTCATGAACATGACTCGCCTCAGGGAGAAATTTTTTAAGGTAATGTGCAGGTAGATGATAGTTTTTTTATGTGTTGTCATCTAGTAGTATTCAGTATGTAAACCTCTGTCAGCTGGTGGAATGTACTACACGTTCCTACTTCATGTTGCCAATTTAATATACTAGTGTCTCATTACAGCAGCATTACAGAATATGGAAAAGGACTATGCAGATGTGAAACATCTAAAATGAAAAATAAAAAAATGGAAATGTTATTATTTCCAAGTCTTCTCATAATTTCCAATGAATGTTTATGCGAAATGTTATGGCTCAAAGTTGATACAAATGTAACTACACATTTAATGCAGGCTGCGTCAGTGTTGATAGGCTGTGTCAGTTAACTTTTGATATTTGTTATAAAGAATACTCTATGGAGTAATATATTGTCATATTATTAAACATTAACATTTTAACATTGTGTTGATTTAGAAATATGTAGAGATGTGTGAAATTTTGAATATTTTGAAAAGTAGTTGTGAATACTAAAGGTTGGGTCTCAGTAGTGGCTGTCCCACCAACATTGACCAGTTGAGGTCACTCTTGTAATTCCTTTCTAAAGCCTCACAATGAGCATACTTGTTTGACAGATGGAACAGTTTCTTTGAGTTGAGGTGAAGTGTTAACAAAAGAATTAATTTCCCAGAAATGCAGGTTCATGGTTTCCTCATGCAAAATGATATGAATAATTTAATGTTATGTGTTTTGTCCTTCTAGAATGACATGACAGCAGTTGAACTGCGGTGGGAGGAAATTCTGATGCCTCTTCTCCAGAAGTATAAACTCAATATCACCTGGGGTGACCAGGATCTTCTTAATATCATATTTCATCATAACCCAGGTTCATGCAACCACATAATCACAAATATTTTGAGTTATGAATGTTACGATAGTTCAGAACACCAACTAGGCTTCACTAAAGACCTTTTGGTTGTTGTTAAATCATCGATTTAATTAGGTTCTTGTTGAATGAACTCAGTTATTTAAAATCCTCATCAACCCAACCGAGCCTCTTGCTGTGTTCCAGAGAGCCTGTATGTGTTCCCCTGCCACTGGAACTACCGTCCAGACCACTGTATCTATGGCAGCAACTGTCAAGGGGCTGAACAAGAAGGTGTCTTCATTCTCCATGGTAACAGGGGAGTGTACCATGATGACAAGCAGCCAGCCTTTCGAGCTGTCTACGATGCCATCCAAAAGGTAGAGAAAGCCTCAACTAACCAGAAGTCTGTGGTTTCTCTGAGCCCCCACTGTAAAATAAAAAAATTGTATTCCCTGATGGGCTCTTATTTGTTAACAAATGCCAAGTCTTGCAAAATAATAGAATTATGTATATTCATTCTCCCAAACCACTATATTGAGAGTACTCCAGACACAGGCAAGTGGAAAACTTAATGTAAGTTATTTTTCAAAGGCTTTGTTTATTCTATTGAGTTTTTATAGACTGTCTTTCTTGTGCCTCTGTTTGTTTAGAGGACAGTTGTGTAGACAGACCAGACTATTTGGAAAAACATTTACTAGTCATTATGTCATCAATAGGCACTCCAGACCATTGCTTTTCTCTTATGGATGCTTCCTTCCACCAGTGCTTAATCAATAGGCTGTTAAACATTTCCGTCATTCTGTCTCAGCTCTCCCAAACCAGACAAATCATCCCCACCCAGTTTCGACCAGTGGAAGGCTCGCATGAGATGTTGTTAACTGTAAGGCTAAAATTCATGTGGTTCGTTGCAGATTTGATGCAACCTATAATTCAAGGCACTTATTCTGGCATTTCTTTGGGCGCACTACTAATTGTGGTGTCAAACTTGTCCAGGTCAAAATAGGTCTGGATTCGTCTGAATCATTATTGGTAGGTCAATGGTAAATAATTCGTAAAACAGTCAGTGTCGCCATGACCAAGAATTATTTGACAAAAATAAATATATTTAAAAACTGTATTTTTATGCTCATTTTGTCCATGTTTACTATTAATCATGACTGATTTATGTTGTGCTAGATGATAAAAGGAAAACTTAAATGGTTAGTTAAAGAATAAGACACTGACACTGTTCTATTCCTATTGTTAAGTCTCATTACAAGGCCAAAATCAATTTTGTCCATGTCTCCAAGACGGAGACGAATTTTCTCCAATTGAAGATATAAATCTGTAAAAATGGGTCCTGAATATTTTTATTTCGATCTTTAAAACCTAAATAATTTCTTGGTTGTGTTTTGACACCTTCTGTAAAAGCTAAACATTTCCAGGATTGTAGCATGCTTAAGTTAGTGTGACACCCAGCAGAGCACTGCCAGTGTATGGCATAAAAGAAGGCAGAACCTGTCTGTCAGATTAACTCGAAATGCTTTTCAGCTTTTAGAGCGTAAAAGTCCACTACACATCCATCATCAGTGACAAAGCAAGTCAGCCGCAGAGCTCTCTCACTGTTATGGTAGCTCGCCTTCGATCTGCTCTTTTTGATTCCAGCACACCGGTCAACGTGCAGGCAGCACTGGGTAGAGCAAGGGAAGCTTCATTAGTTGGTCTCCATCCATTACCGCCACAGGGCCCAGCCTGGCCACTATCAGCGCGGGCAATGTTCTCAGCCATTAAGTAAACGAGCAGGCTTCATTATGGGGCACTCGGCCCCCACGCCTCCATCAGTCTCTCCGACAGCACAAACACACGTACAGCATACAAGACAGCACACACCGGATTCCAAATGATTTTAGGAGGTTGAAGAATGCTGTGGTTCCTCATTAGTTATCATAAAATGTGTTCTGTATTAAGTAGATGAATGTAAGATATGGGACTTTGTTGTACAATTAGCTTATTAAAACAGAGTCTGGTCTGACTGAAGAGGGTTTCATCCTTTGTTGTTATAAGCTATGTTTTGTTGAAGCTTTTATCAACTCTTCCTGTTGCTCCAGCTCCCCGGGCCCCCTCCCACTTTGTTCCCACTCAGTCCTTTGAGGACAGCATCCTAAAGCCCAGAGCAGGCAATTCTGGAGGAAACTCTCATTTCCATCCCACCAAGAGCCCAGCTCCCATGGCAGGCTCTCCCAGCCAGCAGAGGAGCTTGCAATAAAGGGCACTACCATTACCCAGCCAAGCCCACAGAAGAGTTGTAAAATTTTTAGTGCTGATGCTAGTTTGAGACATCATGATGGCTGTGTGGACAACGCACCAGCAGCATCCACATAAAAATCAATAGGAGGCTGTTAATGGTGTTTTATTGCCTACCGCAGTATATGAACGATAATAAAGAAAGTGTGCTTTGAGTAAGCTAATGCCTGGCCAACCTGGAGTCAAATGAGTCGCTGTAAAATAGTGATTTCTTCCTATTTACCAAAAGCCTCGACTGCTCATATTAACTGGCTGGAGAGCTGGAAGCTTTATCTTTGCTGTTTACCTGCTGACACAAAAGGATGCAATAATGAAGGGTATCTGGAATTCTACAGCAGTAGCTATCACCACTGCTGTCACACCCTACTGAGCCCATTCTTGTATCATTCTGGTAATAGATATTCATCATCCAAACACAGTGAATTGACAGATATGAATCAAATGCAGAGTGTTATTGTCTTGAGCTGACAGTGACAAATGTGACTCTTAATTCATCTGATTGAAATGCAGTTTATTGTTCCATCATGGCTGTCACGAGAGGAAACAGTAGTTAAAACACATATTTCTGCTTGATTTTTTTTTTTTTTTTTTTTTTTTCTCCGGAGCAGGAGAAGAGCTGAAATTAAAGTGAAACATAACTGTACAACAGCGGTAAAACACTGCAATAAAGTCTGGTGTTTATGATTATTACCAGATCTCTCCAAATCAGAAATATAATACCTGCATCTTTTTCTTTTTCTTTTCATCACAGTACCCGTTTGGTGAAAACATGGAGGCCTCACTGCTTCAGCCACTCGAAGCGTCGCTCCAGGCCACCACACATACCTACTGTGGAAGAGCCAGCCACCTGTTTACCAAGAGGTTAAAACAGAGTATCATGTCTGTTCATCAGGATATCACACAAAGCAGACAATCAGGTCACTACTTTAATACCACTCCATGAATATCATCTAATGTCTCTGTCTCTGACGAAGATCGCTGGATTGAAGACACTCCTGTGGAGCCAGTGGGACTCAGGTCAGCACGGAACCATGTTTACAAGCTACATATCATTACTGTGGAATTGAGGAAAGGTAGTCTGTGGAACAGGTTTGTACATGTTGGTACATATCTGTCCAGTGAACACACAACCAGATACCAGATCGCAGATCTTTTGGACTTCATACCTGATAAGAAGGAGACTTACTATATTTCAGACAATCAGGTGGTATTATTGTTATTATTATTATTTTTTTTATTTTTTATTTTTTTTTTTAGAAAGAGCCTACAATTACTTTTTAAAACTGTCCAAGGTCTTTGTGAAAAAAGAGAGACAGCAGGGTACTTAAATACGCTATTGTTATCAAGAGTATTTTATTAGATTTGTTTTAATATAATTTTGCGTACAGGCTTTGTATTAGTGTTTTTGTCTATGCACTATATCATAGAAAAGGGTACTCATTAGCTACACAGGAATGTTCTTTGGTTTTTTTTTATTGAACTTAACAAGTTTTAATTAAGAAAACTTTAAACTCATAGATCAGTATTTATTATTGTCTGACCTCTGTGACAGGAAGCACTTTGGATGTTTGACATGAGGCTATCATTTCATATACTCTGCCATGGGAGTTCTCAAAGCCTTGTTTGCTGTACATTGTAGTAGCATTTAAGTAATTTCAGTAACTTAACCAGTATCAGCACATTTTCCTATAACTGAAACTGTGTCATAGAAAGCTAGTTAGTTTCTAATCAAACCAGCTAGTGTCATGAAATCTGCTCCAAGGCAGGTTTATCAAACATTTGCACTATTTGTTAGAGATAACAATGTAATCGATGATTGTAACAATTTAAAATCTGTGGTTTTAGTATTGACTGAAAAAAAAGTATAAACATTCAAATGTATGGGAAATAAATATTTTAAAAACTTTGAACACTTTCAGATGATTAAACATTTTTAAGGCACCTATGATACAGTATGTAGAATTTCTAAAATATGTATGCTCGCTGTGTCAAAGCATTTTAAATTTATCTCCCAGTGAAGTAAATATACACTATGTTTAGCTCCAAATATACTTTATATTAAGAGAAAGAATTTTTAAAAGGGAAGATGAATTAAGGTGTAATGAAATTATTTTCACGCTGAACTGAAATGCTTAAATTTATTTGGGAAGCTCTGTTCTCTGCTCTAGTTTCTTCCATTTGATTTTACTATTGTTACTAATCCTTTTGCATCAGCCATCATAACCGCTTTGCATAAACTGTACTTGTTGCCCACTCACTCCACAAAGACTGATGCATGAGCCATGTCCTAGAAGGCAGCAGCAAGCTGAAAATAAGAAATCAATGTGTGAGTGTGAAGACTTCAGAAAGTGTTGTTAGATGGCCAAAAAGGAGCTGATGTGTCTGGGTCAGTAGCCTCTGGCTCTTCATTTCACAGGCAGATTGACAGACGTGCCTGGAATAGGCAGCAGGTCTGCATGATGAATTTAAAATGGACTTGATGCTAAGGAGCTGTTAGATATATCCATTTTTCTTGACAAGGAATTGCAGAGTGGGGAAAACATTTTCAGTGTTTTAGGAGGAGAATCCAAAGCTCAGTTTCATGATGTGAAGCTGGTGGAAACCTATCACAGCAGAGCGACTCCATTAGATTTGCAATTAATGCTTGTACTACATTGTAAGATATTGGGCAATACCAGAGAACAAAGATTTTGATTATTTCATCTGGGAAACCCTCGGGACATTTGGGTGACGTGCTCCAGACTATATGGACGGTTTATAAATCGGCTCTGTTCCATATTTTTAACACAGAACCTCCATGATAGAAGCTTGTCTACTTTGTCCACTCCCACTTACAAAAGTATCTTTAAAGGTTAATCAAGTGCATATTGTGGTCAGCTCTGTGCATACAAAAAAAAACAAAACGCCCCACACAAAAAACACAAAAGTTCAGTTTATTTCTCTTAAGCGATTATACATTTGCAGGGAAATGCTCACTGATATTATTGAATACCTCTAAGCACAATCCTTAGCAAGATGGATGTTTACAACTACAATATGCAAAGCACATTCAGTTTTTAGGGGGAAAGGCTAATGCTGCTACTGCTTGGTTTTACTCCCCCCCGAGTATAATGGTGATTGAGCTCTCATTCTCTTTCGGTCTAACAGGAACTGCCAATGGATTATTCATGTTATTGCTTGCACTTCTTGGCCTCCGTGATGTTCAATAGCGATTTAAAGTCCAGGCATAAATTAAAACAGTTGGAGGCAAATGGCCCAACACAGAGTAAAAAGGGTCACAAAATAAGGATTATGCAATATTAGCTAGTGCAAAGTCATCAAAATGCTCTTTGCTTGAGGAAAGTGTGGAGCTTACATAAACCACAGTTATGTGCAAAGGACATTTAGAGTTTCAAGATGACAGGATCTGTTTTTCAGTAGGAGTGTGGAGTCCATTACATCTGGGGCCAGACAAAAGAATGATATCTATTCACTGAAATGATGCATATGTAATTTCCCACTCAAAAACTACAATTTACAAGAATATCAAGAGAGGTTTTGTGAGTAGACCATGCACACAATTATCTTGCCCAACTATTCCATGCACAATTCTGCTTATATTGTCTAAATGTTAGATGGGTGAAGCTGTTTATGTGATTTGTAACTTACTCGATACAAAGAGAGTAATATGTAACATACTGTACCTTATGATTGATTGATTTGAATTCTCACATTCATCAAACGAAGCTCCCGGTGCCCCTTAAAGTTTTTTGGGCCCCTAAATAGACTTTGTCTGACCACAGACTGTTCAGAATAGTTTCTTTCTTATGGAAAAACTAAAATGTCAGATAATTATAAGACTTCAGATTTTTACTTTCATTGTATAAGGTTTGTTTATGTCTCGAAATGTCTGTGTTCTTTATGATCACTCTGTCAAGTCAGTTCTAAACTTTTATCTTTTTACCCTAAATCTGCGTGAGTCCATTTTTGGCCATCAGGGGGCAGAAAAGCATCAAAACAAAAATAGTTAAAACCAAAATGTTGGCAAAGAATTACTAACAACCAGCAGAGACTGAGCAAAATGTTCATTTATTTTAAGTCTTGCTTCTGGTCACGTGATGGATATAAATCCAGTGTTCACTAGCCTTTTATCTCTGTTCATGCCTCTACCAGCTCCAGATACCTGGAGGTTGGTAGGTTTATCAGACATATTAGTGGAAACTGCTCCGATTGATAATGCAGCTAAAACACAATCATACAGTTCAATAAGAGGAGTCAGTCGGACGAGTTTAACAATATTAAGTGATATTAGCAACAGAGAAAGACTTTTTTGACCAGACTCCATGGATGTGAAGCATCTTCATTAAGAGAAGACCCATGAAGGTAGAAGATAGGACAAGAGTCTACAGACCTGTTGTGGGGATCAACCAGCAGAAGGAGGATGAGTTGTACCGATGGGAAAATGGGTGGTTGTAGAATAGATAGTAGATTTGAAAGACAATATAATCAGGATAGCAATTATATTTATAGAACACCATCCAAGGGTTGGCTGGTTGACTCAGAGAAGGCAGACAGAAAAAATGGTCAGATAAGGTCAGAATTTGTGGATGAATTGACAACATTGAAAAGCCAAAATAACAGAGAATATTAGAGTGGGAAGAAAAAGCAGAAATTCAAAATGTGAGAGAAGATCTTTCTTATCAAACTTTCTCCAAAGCTTCAGTAACTGTGCATCACACAGATCCAAAACAATGAGTTGAAAGAGGCTTAAAACCTTATTGAACTGTGGAGTTGGCTGATGATCCTCTGTGTTTTCAGCATGCAAGCAAGCACTTTCACTTTCACAGTCCTTTTATTTAATATTAATATGAAATATATTTATAATGTAAGTTCAAAGCAGAATTTATGGAGGGCTTCATACACAGGCTTGATAAGTTCTGAGACCTACCACGGACACAATTAAGATTAAGCAAAAGGACTATTGAGGCTTTGATAGATAAAATGTATTACTCAGTCTGTGACATAACGCTACAAGTTTTACTCATCAAGGGTACTTCTAAAGAATGCCTGGTCTTCAATCTGCTCATTTTGCAAGACAGCACTTCTCAGTGAGGATGAGACTCCAGTTAGTCAAGACATGAACCTGACAGTGAGTCATGCATCTTGTCAGTTTGATAAACCGAATGAAGAGACAAAGCAGAGTGGGGATGAGAGGAAGGTAAGAGGTTTATCACAGTTGAATGGACCAGGTAGAAAATCTGTTTTTTCCTTGTGCATCCATCTCTCTGCTCCCCACCTTTCCACCTTGCTGCGGACGGATATCATTTAACTAGTGAACATTTTGATCAATAATACATTTGCCTGCCCTGCTGAGACAGGTATAATTGTGCTGATATGTCAGGGTTTAAAACAATTAATGTAATTTACCGTTGAGCATTAGCTATGCATGGATCCTTCGGTATCATGCTGAGAAGTGAATTTGCCGCTGTAAGCAGAACGCGATGAGAAATATGCATATGCAAATACAATGAAATAGCTAGTTCGGTGCCTATAGACAGATATGGATGTCATCTTGTCAAGAAATGAAGTTCAATTTCACCAATTTATGAGAAGGTATCTGTATATGGTCTGGATGCTGACTAAGCTTTCTTCTGTCCTTCATTTGGCAAAATGTCTCATGTCTGTGCAGTTATTGATAGACTGTACTGTAAATTGAGATTCTTCCTAATGTCCTAAATGTTGGAAGAAGATTAAAAGTCTACAGCTATGCTAGCAGCTCTAGGAGGCTGTACGTACACAACAATGCTTTGAGTAAACATGGCAAAATGCTCACAGTGACAATGCTAACATGCTGAAGTTTAGCAGGTATTTATCATGTTCACTATCTTCATTTGGCGTGCTAATATTTGCCAATTAGTGCTAAACACAAAGTACAGCTGAGGCTGGAAATGTCAACTTGTTTTCTTATTTGGTCATAAACCAAAGTACTGGACTCTGTACAGTTTTGACCACTGAAGATGCTAGCTGAAATGTTATGGGTAAACTACATTAGTATAATTCATCCTGAGTGGGACATGAATGTCTACCAAATTACTACAATCAATCCTTTAGTTGTTCATTCAAAAGTTCATGCAAAAGTTTTTGCCATGCATACAATAGTTGTTGAAGTATTTAATTCTGGACTAAAGTAGTGGACTGACCAACTGACACACATTGCCATTCCTACAGCCATGCACCTAGCTAGCAAAAAATCTAGCTTATTCCTGGATTTGCGTTTCTAAACGAGCAGTTCAAATTCTGTTGTAGCCAATTCCTTAAATTTATTCCTCAAAGAAGAGGAGGCGAACTAGATTAATGACACGTCACTTTACAGCTACACTGTGTGTGAATCAATGTTTCAACAAATAATCCATACCCTAGCTACCTGAGGGTGGTGGCTCCTCTCCTCTCACTCAGCAGCCATAAACAACGGCTCAAAGAGCTTCCACATTGAGCCCAAGGGCTCTTGACTCCACCGCCATCACATACACGATAGCGAGGCATGTTTTATAGATGCATAACATTAAAACACAAAAATAAGGATGTTATTACTCAGTCTCACTCTTATATTGGCATTTTATGGCCCAGTTGGTCATTGAGATTGAAGTAATACCATCTGTATTACCACTCATAAAAGAAGATATCAATCACTTCAACTGACCTTTTTTCCCCCTGATAAAGTGTCTCATCAATGAGCTGCATCCTGGTGCCTGAGGGCTAAAGGACTGTTGGTTGATTTCAATGCCATGCCAAGTATTGTTAGTGAACAATATGCCCGGAGATTCAATATTCTGCACTTTCTTGATTGCATAGACACCACTGACAAGCAGCATTAATGGACTGAGCATGTGATTCACAGTCACTGATTGACTGCACCGACTATTACAGGCATCCACATTCATGCACCACCATGACAGCAGCATCAGTGGCCATAAATTGTCTGTGACTTGGCCAAATGCCATGTGTTTGTGTTGTTTGTTTGCATGCAAATGAATGCGTGATTATGTCTGTGTGTATGATTATTGACTTTTGGGAGACATTCCTAAGACTTTTGTTTACAGGAGTTCTCCTGGAGCCCCTGTAGCCTAGTGGCAATTCTCTCACCACAGTGACTTCAGTTAAAGTGTGTGTCATTTTATTTTTTATTTAAGTTGTTTTAATTGCTTAATAATTACAGTAAACTTGTATGTGCACATTGTTTTGTTCATATTAGCTGTCTTTTCCTTCTGTCTTTTCAGTCCCTGGAGTCCTCAACCTCATATATAGTAGGTCATTTAATTGTCTTCCACATGCATCCCTCCTTCACTGGCATTTCCTAATGAATTTATCGTTCCCAGGCCCACACACAGAGGTTGCCTCATTGACTATTGGAGCAGCTCGACCTGTGTGTGGAGCCTTTAATTGTTTTTCCTAGATTCTGACAGCCGATGACACATGATGGATTTGCCAGAACACTTATCTCTGACACGGAAAAGGGCAATCTGTGTATACCTTGAAAAACATTCACGGTCAAATGAGAACTTCTGCAAAGTGTGGCTTAGTCAGACCAAACAAAATTTTTAATGGGTGGATTTCCAAGCTTGGTTTTAGACCAGAGAAGTGCTCTCATTTGGAGTTGAAAGTGCATTCAAAAGAAATCCCCCAGGCTAAATGGGCTGTTCCACAAACTCCACAATTTACCACAAATCTCTCTCCACCTCATGAACTGTTGGCTGTGATGGAAGTATTAAATGAGCTGGGGGTTTCTGGAAGAACGTAGACATGCCCCTCATGTGAAACCTATTATAAAAACCTAATCTCAAACTAATTTAGCATTCTATTTCTTGCACTCTGAGGCATTTGTAACACTGAAATAGATTAATCAGACACATTACAACAACAATGCAATTTAAGGTTACCTAGCTGCAAAATGCATAATGAGCTGTAGGATACAACTAAGGAATATTGCACAAATTGCTCCAAGAAAGCCATTTTTCAGATCCCCTTATTATTTTCAAGGGCACTTTGACCACCAAAACACAGAGATGGCTCCTCATCAAAGCTCCTACAAGTCATTATCATTATTTATGCATGCTTGGAGGAGTGAAGGGCCTAATTTTTCAGTGATATGACTGATAGTAGTTGAGTGTAGGTTACACCAAGCTTAGATAGAATATTTCTCAAGAAAACCTCATTCTGACTGAAGCAGATTGAATTTTATAATGTGAATTTCACCAAACTCAAAGTCCATTCCTCACCTCCTCCAGGAAGACATTTTACTGGGTAGCTTCAGTTTTAAGTTTTTACAGCAGCTGCTGCTGTGTGATCCCATAAACAAGTAGCTTTATCACTTTCAATAATGCAGTATGTCCCACTGACTTTAGCACCCTGAAAAAAAAGACATTTTGTGGGGTCCTGCTAGAAACCAGACAGTGCTCTGCACAGGCCAAAACAGTCAGTCCCAGATAATCACAAATTAATTTAGCCAGTACCGTAATCCAGGAGTGAAGGAAGTACTCCAATCCTCGACTCAAGTCAAAGAACCAGTACAACAGTGTAAAAATCACAAAATCACAAAAAAGTTATTCATTCACATTCAAAAAGTCATAGAGTATAAGAGTCAAAAAGTAAAGAAATATTATTAGCAAAATGCACTTAAATGATTGAAAGAAAATATGTATTGTACAGAAAAAATGTCTCCTGTGAATGTTGTATTGTTATCTATGATATTATTAAATTGTTAATATGCCAAAGTGCATAAGAAGCAGTTAACTGTTGCAGCTGCTCGATGTGGAGCTAGTTTTGACTAAATTATATACGGTTAGGTAGTTAGTTCCTTCGATAATCACCACCTTAACGTGTGTGGATAAGATTTGTCCTGAAATACTGAAGGCTCGACATGGCTGTCTTGGTTGAAATACCTCTTCCATGCCGCATCCAGGTAGGAAACAGTGCCTGTGGACTAGCAGACTGTGGTGGTGGTTCCTATATCTAAAAAGGGAGACCAGGGGGTGCGCTCCAGTTCTTGGGGTATCACACTCCTCATTTATTTGACCTCCATTATCCATACTGCTTATTCTTATAGGGTCATGGGGGGGCTGGAGCCGATCCCAGCTGACATTGGACGTGGGTGGAGTACACCCTGGACAGCTTGCCAGTTTATCACAGGGTTAACATATAGAGAAAAAACGATTCACACCAACATTCATACCTACGGGCAATTTAGAGTCACTAATTAACTTAAACCTGCATGTCTTTGGACTGTGGGAGGAAGCCGGAGTACCCAGTGGAAACCCACGCAGGCATGGGTAAAATGTCTCAGTCAAAATCTATCAGAAAACAAACTGATAACTGCATTTGTCAAATACATTTAGTGAAGAAAAAGTAAAAGATTTCCATTGAAATGAAGTGTAAAGTCATGTAAAATTGAAATACAAGACCCACAAATTTGTACTTCAGTACAAGACAAGAGAAAATAGACTTATAGTTGCTTTCCACCACTACCAAAATCTAGTAAGAGTGCAACCATCTGCCAAGACTCAGTGCCAACTTGCCTCCCCTAAAGGATTCATGACTACAGGCATGTAAATTTGTTAGTCCAGCATCTTGTTCTGAGCGGCTTGTTTCTCCCAAAGCCACCATATTCTTGTGTTATAGTGTTATAGCCAGGGCAAATGAACTCAAGTGGGCTCAGTAAATTGCAATTTAATAATAAAACGGCTGTTTGTACATAAAACATGACACAATCACTATAGGAGTGAAACATTAGTCTCATAGAGAAGCAGACATTACAGAAAAGTCAGAGGACTTTAAAGCCGTTACGGTGTCAAGGAAATTAACAGGAAGAGAGGAGACACTGCCTTTATTTGAAAAGTTGTCCATCATGACTAGAGAATAACCAGATTTCAATTAAAGAAGAAAATCTTTATTGTCATGGGACCCAGAGCGAGTCACTGGTATGTGCCTTAAGGCTCTGGCTTCACTCTATTTCATTATCTCTCTCCTGCATGCATGGATTTCCTTTTACCTTTACCCTGTAGCCATTCAATGCTCCATTCACTCAATATTCCGCCTATAGAGGTGTTCAGGAGAAATCAATTGAATGCTGTGATGTGGAGTCAATTCTAAATTGTTACGCTGAGTGAAACATGTACACTTGGTGCTCAAAAGTTTTATAAAATTAGTATGTTTTTTGCAGTTGACATACTTTACGTTTATCACCTTAAATGTACATGAGAAGTCTCAAAGTGTTACTTGAAATTAAAATATCAACTGGGATATTGTTTGCTTTCAAACCTTGAATAATAATGAATCACTATTAATACAGTGTTTCTATTAGATAATGTTGTATTTTATACAAATCCAGCATAATATTGTAGATTATTTGCACTTGGCTTCATTCCAAATATTTGGGCTGGCACAATATACAGTCCATGAACAAATGTATGCAGAATGCAGGTTACATTTGACATCTCTAATAAAGATTGGATTCATTTTGCAGGGGGTTGCAACTTGATATAACATGTGAATGACAATTTAATAAGGAGATTAAGTTCTAATCCTGTTTGAAGATCACAAAGGTTTATTGCGTGACATTGAGGGATAATCCAAGAGGCTCCTCTAACAATTATTTTACCAACATACAAACATTGATATAATAATCCTTTGTGTCATTATTGGGGCTGAGAATATATAATACTTTTTTTAAATACTCATGTACTGATATAATAACGTGTACACAGGTTAATGCACGTTAAATGGCCAAAGAGCCACAGCCTCACCTTTGGTCCACCAAGCTTAAATCCCAGCAAAGAAATATACCAATAATGTCCACCATTAGAAATGTTAAATCAAATGTTTGAATTATCTTCATAAATGAAAGTTTGACTTGATAGGCAAAATAAATCTGAGGATAGTGAAAGAGCAGCACTTGCCCCGTCCATTCATTCCCACTGCTCCAACTGCTCTGATGGAGCTGCTCAGTGGCCGTCACATTAAGACTGTGGTTGTACTGGATAAAACTTAACTTTAACATGTAACTTTTCAGATGAGAGTTTACATAATGGATGAAATCAGACGCTGCTGAATACAGTGCTATCTCTTTTTGGGATCTGTGTTCCCAGCAAGCAAAAATAATGCAGGTATAGAAATGGGATGGATAGATTGATGGATATGTTTAATTTATGTATTTTATTTTGGATTTGGATTGGATTTCTCTTGTTCACTCTGCATTGCAACTGTGCACAAAAGGTGGTATATATTGTAAATGCAGCTCACCAGAATGACTGCTAATTTGTGATCTGTGAAGACAACAAGTCAGTGTGAGTCAGGATTGTGTTTCACCCACTGCACTCAATAGAGACAATGAAGAAAGAAAGAAAAAAACAATACAGAAACTGGTAAAACTGGGTAATTTTTGATAAAGAAATCTTTAGCACTGTTGCATTGCAGGAGTCCTGATAAAAAGAGGGCACCTGTTGACAGCAGCTTTCTCGTAGTGGTGACACTCAAGGCTCAGAGGCAGCAAAACCAATTCTATCAGCAAGACCTTTCTTATGATCCTCCTCATCCAATTATGCTCCTGAGCAGGCTGCAGAGGGGCTGAAATTGCATCATGACCTTAGTTTATATCTTCCTGATTTTGGGTGAAAACCTCATACCAGCATTTTTTTTAAATTCTTATCCTAGGGTGGCAGCTTATACTGAATTTCCCTTGGCTATCCGTGTGCTAGAAAAGTAGAATCATTTAGCACCATACCACATACCAGCAAAATATGATGCTTCCTGCACATGGCTTTTTAAATTATTTATTTTTGTACAGTAGAGCATGTAGGAATGTGTGTTTTGTATGGCAGCGCTTTTGTATTGACACTGCTGTGTGGTGTCGTGGTGCTACATGCAGAGTTGTGAGCATGAGCAGGTCCTGTTTGCATTGAGATGAGGTGTAAACAACCGATCTCCCTGGCTTGTAAATATCGTAGATCTTTGTTTAGCCACATGATCATTTATATAATAAACCGGCAATGGATATGATCAAGCTTGCAGGTGACAATAGTTCTCAATTATAAGAGGAAACCTGATGGGGTTTTTATGAATTAAATGCACATTCATTGAAATTCAGATTAAAGATGTAGACATCACCCTACCAGGTGTCAGCCTAGATGGGCTTGTCAAGCATTATGAAATGATGGCACTCTCACTGATTATGTATTATAATACATCAGTGTTTTGTGTAATGCCTTTTTGCTGCAGTCTTCCCTTCTCTGCTTTCTAATGAACAGCACTTTTGAGCATCGGAGCAGAGAGTCATAAAAGCATCATTTGGCTTCATGATACCACTTTGAACACGCTTTCATGCCACTGCACTTTCCTTTAATTTCATTAGAAAATCTGTAAATGCAAGGAGATGGAAATAGAACAACTCAGCAGGACCATCCACAGAACATGCTCATGCTTTTGATCAAATTAAAATCAGTGTGTGCCCTCCTCAGCAACAGATACAGGTCTAAATCATCCCACATTCATTTCTAGCTATTCAGGGGTCTATCCAAATTCCTAATTCAATTAACATTTCAGGGAGATGCCTTTTCCTAATCATAATTATATGGTCTGGCATTTATATGGCTTGTCCACAAAGAGCACTGTCCCATTTAATCTTCCACAGCACATTGTCGTGATAGTTCCCTGACTCCAAGTGATAGCTGTAATGGAGTTCCACACGAGTTAAGAGCAATCATTCAGCTGATATAATATGATTGTTCTTTCCATCAGCTCGGCTAAAGGTGTGAAATGCAGAGAACACACGGCTGAAGTGAGGCCAGCAATAGATGGAGCTGGATGGTAATCAACAGTGGGGGTTTATTATTATGTTAAACCTTGTGTGACATATATTTCCTTCTTGCATTGCATTTTGATTTCTCACACTTGCATTATTCATGAAACTACAAATGACACGGTTATGCACAGAATCTTACATTGCAAGATGATGTATAATCAGCAGCAAATGGAGTTTGATTTAAATGTTAAGGTTAGAGTTTGCTGAAAATGATGAGTGGTGGTTTCTCTCTGCCTCTCTGTCCATTGAGTTCATGAAATGTTGTTGTGGAGCAAATGAGGATCCACAAATTGCAAGACCTGTATTCCACCCATGTTGCCCTGTGGGACTTTACCAGTCTCGGAACATAAAAGCTATAATCCCTTTTACTTAAAATACCATAGCTTTTGGCTCTGTTGTGACAGGGTTGGTTTACAGAAACCACTCCTCTCTTCTCCATTGTCAGGCTGTGTCATTATTATTCAGGTGTTGGTGTCCCAGGAGGAATCCTCCTATCAGAGGCTGCGTCCACTGTTTTCCCCACATACTCCTCCATTGTACAGTGAATACAAATAACAAAAACCATTTCCCTCGGTTTTGTTTCTGGCCACTCATGCAGTCTGTGACAACAACATAGCGGTTGAACAGAAATCCTCCTCCATTATTGTGGGATGACAGTGCCTTGGGTAGGAAAGCAAGTCTTTTTCAGTGCATCATTGTGGTCCCAGTGCAAGTCATCAGATGGGAGGGTGGGGTACTTCCCAGCTGTGTAGAGTTACTGGTCACATTTACATGCATATTCAAATATGTGATAATTCAAACTTTGTGTAGCTGCTTCATCCCTCTGCTGTTAGTATGCACATGAAAATACCATTAACCAACTTGATGACATGAATGTGAATATAATATTTACTGATATAATGACATCATTGCTGTTGCTATCTGAGCTAAACGCTAACTCTTCCTGTAGTTTAAAAAAATATACTTGCTAAAAGTACTTTGAAGTGCACAGAAGGCTGCTATAAGAAACTCTACATGCTCACTTCAACCCAGATTCATTTTTTTCTTTTAAGGCTGGCAATGTTCTATATTTTTCTTGCTGTCACCACATCCCATAAAAAGACCAAAACCATCAATGTTTTAGTTTGTCTTGCAGTCTTAACTTCTCAATCCTGTCTATAGCTGCCAGCCAATTTGTTCCTAAGATGTGCGTTTTAAAAAATGGGTCACAAATATTTAACTTAATCTTTTAAAAAAAAAAAAAGCAAATAATTAACCTATAAATTGAGTAGTGGGCTTGTCTCAAAATACATTACAGTATGTGTTTGTGGTTGAATGAACATATCACCTAGTGCAATGTTGTGCCTCAGTGAAGGGCAGTGGCACAGAAGAATAAGCTTCATAGGGCTTTGGATACACAGACAATACTTGTTATAGGATCAGCTCCTTTCTGGTGTTGGTCTTTTCATGAAAAATAAAGAATACCACCAGACTTATGACACATATCCACAAATGTGTTGGGTGCCAGTGGGGAAACACCTTGGATAGGTCACCTGGCCATCAAAAAGCTTACAGAAAGGCAGACAAGCACACCAAATACCTGTATCTGTCATGTAGCCCACCTGTATGTGTTCAGACTTTTGGATTACATCCACATGATGGAGGAGACATGCAAACACTGCAAAGACAGATCCAGTAAAATGCAAACCACTTTAGTTGCATTACCAGGAATAGTCACATCAGTCTGCCAATGCAAACTTTAATACCTGAAAATTGTTCATATCCTTCGTCATTTAATTTAATCTCAATCTAATTTTACAGTGAAATCCATTACAGGACTTTGTCCTCAACTCAAATATCCAAGATGTTAAAAACATTTTGCTGCCAAAAAAACCCTTGCTCAACTATTAAGTCTACTAATCAATAAAAATACTGCCTTGCAGCAGAAAGCAAAATCAAGCTCTAAACTTGTGACTTACTTTACAAAATTCATTTTTTTCCCTTTAGATATATTCAGTAAGCACTACAAACATTCAAAGTAGAGATAGGAAACAGTAATCTCTGTACAAATGCCTCCAAGCCAGAAAACCTTTTGTACTTCTTTAGTACTCTCAGTGTAGCTCTCTCTCAGTCATGCTCCAAAGGGGATAGAAGCGTGGTGAATGAATTTAAAAAAATCTCAACAGGAGACAAAACTGACATATTAAAGACAGAACCATTTAATGGCTGTGTGGAATATCTGCGGCATAAAACAGTGAAACTGTGAGCAAATGGCTATCCTGAAAAACGATATAGCATACAGGACTTGAGCATAATATTCAATGTGGGACCTCTTCATATATAGCACTCTTCTTTTCAACATTTAATACACAACACTGACTTTAAGTGTCCTTGGCAATGAATACTACAGCTGACTGATCTACTGGATATCCTACAGTTTACAATAGAGGACAAAGAAAGCTTCTGAATGAATGATAATTTTATTACAAGGCTTTAATCTGATTTAAAATTGGCTTCTGAAATATTAATTTTGCTTCTTATGTGCTAGCTTAATGATCACCCTTAATACTTGCAATAGTAAAATATTTACAAGCACGTGGAAATTTTTATGAGGAAAATGCTAATTAACAGAAAAGAATTGCATTAACTTTCTACATTTGAAAATCAGATTTATATCCCAAAAAACACACAGTGAAACAAAGGTCAGCCCCATTTCTCCTACATTATGCTTGTAGTAATGTAGTAGCATTACAAATTTGGATTCTGTTTCAGACATTAAAAAAAAAGTAAATAAATGAAATAATAAAATATATATAGTATGTATCATATATACATAAAATTAAAAAAAAAAACGTCATAGTAGAGTATGGCAAAAAATGTCAAAAAAACATCATAATATATTAAGGCATAAAAGGTCATAAAAACTTCATAGTATGCTAAGGAATAAAACGTCATAGTATAGTATGGCAAAAAACGTCCAAAAAACATTATAGTATATTAAGGCATAAAAGGTCATAAAAGCTTCATGGTATGGAAAGGAATAAAACGACATAGTATAGTATGGCATAAAACGTAAAAAAAACAACATAGTATATTAAGGCATTAAAGATCATAAAAACATCATAGTATGGTAAGAAATAAAACGACATAGTAAAGTAAAGGCATAAAATTATGTATAAGTACTGCTTTAACTTTCTACATTTGAAAATCAGATTGATATCCCAAAAAACACACAGTGAAACAAAGGTCAGCCCCATTTCTCCTACATTACTCCTGCAGTAATGTAGTAGCATTACTAATTTGGGTTCTGTTTCAGACAAAAAAAAAAGTAAATAAATTAAATAATCTTAAAAAGTGAGACTTTAGATTTAAATTCATTTAGGTTTGTTTAGATTTAAGTTTAAATTCATCTTCCTATATGAAGAAACTGTTCTCCAAACTACATAAGTATATCAATATTGCTTATAAATCCATTCAGACATTGTTTGGACTCACTCAATTGTTAATGAGTTCACACAGAGCAACTTTCTTCTACCTGATGAACTGATCTGCCTCTATTTAACCTGCCTATTGTCTGGCTGCTTATTCAGGCCTGTAGAGTTGATGATTGATGATTTCTTATGACTTGAGTTTAATAATTTTCAAAAATGTTCAAAATATCTTCCACAATTTATAACAATCTTAACATCTGTAACTGTCAGCCAGTGAGTGGTCAGAAAAAGCATTACGCCCTAATCGACATTTACTGAAGGATGAAAAAGGGAAAGGTGATGTCCTCTGAATGAATGAAGAATCAGAGCCGGCCTGAGCCTTTCTGAGGCTATAAGCAGAATTTAATTTGGCCAAGGGCGTAGGTTTGGTCTCAACATTGGTTGAACATTGCTTTTTGTTCTAAGTAGGATGATTCTGTATGTTATTTGTCCTTGGCTCTTTCTGACATTATACTGTGCTTCATGTTGGCAATAAACCTTTGAAATCCTGAACCTTGTGACTCCTCCAATTCTTCATCTATGTTACTCTGGTTTCCCCTAGACCAACTTGGGGTTGTAACATAAGGCATAAGAAGCCATATTATAGTAAGGCATAAAATGTCATAAAAACAACATGGTATGGTAAGGCATAAAACGTCATACTTTAGTAAGTCATAAAGTTATAATATAGTAATGCAAAAAATAGTATATTAGTATATATTAGTATAATAGTATATTAAGGCATAAAATGTCATAGTATATTAAGGGATAAAAAACATCACAGTATAGTAAGTCAAGAAATGTCATGTAAATATCAAAGTATTCATAAAATCTAATAAAAACGTCATAGTATAGCATAGCATAAAAATGTCATAAAATGTCATAGTATATTAAGGGATAAAAAACATCACAGTATAGTAAGTCAAGAAATGTCATGTAAATATAAAGTTTCATAAAATCTAATAAAAACGTCATAGTATAGCATGGCATAAAAATGTCAAGAAATGTCATAGTATATTAAGGCATAAAAGGTCATAAAAACATCATAGTATGGTAAGGAATAAAACGACATTGTACAGTAAGGTATAAAATTGCCACAAAACCA
>NW_019522827.1:100160-107214 GCF_002814215.2 Seriola lalandi dorsalis | reverse complement strand
ATAGTAGCCTATGGTAAGGAATAAAACAACATATTCAAGTAAAGCATAAAATTGCCAAAAAAACGCTATTATATTAGAAACGCATAAAAATGTCAAAAAATGTACATGGTATATTAATGCATAAAAATGCCAGAAAACATCATAGTATAATATGGCATAAAAGTGTCAAAAAACGTCATGGTATATTAAGGCATAAAAGGTCATAAAAATGTCATAGTATGGTAAGGAATAAAATGACATAGTAAAGTAAGGCATAGAATTGCCAAAAAATGCTATTATATGGCATAAAAATGTCAAAAACGTCATAAAATGTAAAAAAAACATCATGGTATATTAAGGCATAACAAATCATAAAAACATCATAGTATGGTATGTAATAAAACGACATAGTATAGTATGGCAAAAAACGTCAAAAAAACATCATGGTATATCAAGGCATAAAAGATCATAAAAACATCATACTATGGTATGGAATAAAACAACATTGTATAGTAAGGCATAAAAATGCCAAAAAACGTCATAGTGTAATATGGCATAACAATGTCAAAAAAGGTTATAGTATAGCATGGCATAAAACATAAAAAAAAAAAGCACAGTATATTAAGGCATAAAAGGTCATAAGAACGTCATAGTATGGTAATGAATAAAACGACATTGTATAGTAAAGAATAAAAATGCCAAAAAAGGTCATAGTATAGTATGGCATAAAACGTTGAAAAAACATCATAGTATGGTATGAAATAAAACAACATAGCATATTAAGGCATAAAAGATCATAAAAACATCATACTATGGTATGGAATAAAACAACATAGTATAGTAAGGCATAAAAATGCCAAAAAACATCATAGTATAATATTGCATAAAAATGTCAAAAAACGTCATAGTATAGTATGGCATAAAATGTCAAAAAAACATCATGGTATATTAAGGAATAAAAGGTCATAAGAACATCATAGTATGGTAATGAATAAAACGACATTGTATAGTAAGGAATAAAACTGCCAAAAAACGTCATAGTGTAATATGGCATAACAATGTCAAAAAAGGTCATAGAATAGCATGGCATAAAACATCAAAAAAACATCATAGCATATTAAGGCATAAAAGATCATAAAAACATCATACTATGGTATGAAATAAAACAACATAGTATAATATGGCATAAAAATGCCAGAAAACATCATAGTATAGTATGGCATAAAATGTCAAAAAAACATCATGGTATATTAAGGCATAAAAGGTCATAAGAACGTCATAGTATGGTAATGAATATAAAAACATAGTAAAATAAGGCATAGAATTGCCAAATAATGCTATTATATGGTATGGCATAAAAATGTAAAAAACGTTATAGTATAGTATGGCATAAAATGTCAAAAAAACAACATGGTATATTAATGCATAAAAGATCATAAAAACATCATAGTATGGTATGTGATTAAACGACATAGTATAGTATGGCATAAAAATGCCAAAAAACATCATAGTATAATATGGCATAAAAATGTCAAAAAAACATCATGGTATATTAAGGCATAAAAGGTCATAAGAACGTCATAGTATGGTAATGAATAAAACGACATTGTATAGTAAGGAATAAAAATGCCAAAAAACGTCATAGTGTAATATGGCATAACAATGTCAAAAAAGGTCATAGTATAGCATGGCATAAAACATCAAAAAAACATCACAGTATATTAAGGCATAAAAGGTCATAAGAACGTCATAGTATGGTAATGAATAAAACGACATTGTATAGTAAAGAATAAAAATGCCAAAAAAGGTCATAGTATAGTATGGCATAAAACGTCGAAAAAACATCATAGTATGGTATGGAATAAAACAACATAGCATAGTAAGGCATAAAGGATCATAAAAACATCATACTATGGTATGAAATAAAACAACATAGTATAGTAAGGCATAAAAATGCCAGAAAACATCATAGTATAGTATGGCATAAAATGTCAAAAAAACATCATGTTATATTAAGGCATAAAAGGTCATAAGAACGTCATAGTATGGTAATGAATATAAAAACATAGTAAAATAAGGCATAGAATTGCCAAATAATGCTATTATATAGTATGGCATAAAAATGTCAAAAACGTTATAGTATAGTATGGCATAAAATGTCAAAAACGTTATAGTATAGTATGGCATAAAATGTCAAAAAAAACAACATGGTATATTAATGCATAAAAGATCATAAAAACATCATAGTATGGTATGTGATAAAATGACATAGTATAGTAAGGCATAAAAATGCCAAAAAATGTCATAGTATTATATGGCATAAAAATGTCAAAAAAGGTCATAGTATAGTAAGGCATAAAACGTCAAAAAAACATCACAGTATATTAAGGCATAAAAGGTCATAAAAGCTTTATTGCATGATAAGGAATGAAACGACATTGTATAATAAGGTATAAAATTGCCAAAAAACGTCATAGTATAGTATGGCAAAAAACGTCAAAAAAACATCATGGTATATTAAGGCATAAAAGGTCATAAGAATGTCATAGTATGGTAATGAATAAAACGACATTGTAAAATAAGGCATAAAACTGCCAAAAAACGCTATTATATTAGAAACGCATAAAAATGTCAAAAAACGTCATAGTATAGTATGGCATAAAACGTCAAAAAAACATCACAGTATATTAAGGCATAAAAGGTCATAAAAGCTTTATTGCATGATAAGGAATAAACGACATAGTATAATAAGGCATAAAATTGCCAAAAAATGTCATAGTATAGTATGGCATAAAAATGTCAAAAAAACATCATGGTATATTAAGGCATAAAAGGTCATAAGAATGTCATAGTATGGTAATGAATAAAACGACATTGTAAAATAAGGCATAAAACTGCCAAAAAACGCTATTGTATTAGAAACGCATAAAAATGTCAAAAAACGTCATAGTATAGTAAGGCATAAAACGTCAAAAAAACATCACAGTATATTAAGGCATAAAAGGTCATAAAAGCTTTATTGCATGATAAGGATGAAACGACATTGTATAGTAAGGTATAAAATTGCCAAAAAACGTCATAGTATAGTATGGCAAAAAATGTAAAAAAACATCATGGTATATTATGGCATAAAAGGTCAAAAAAACAACATAATATATTGAGGCATAAAAGATCATAAAAACATCATACTATGGTATGGAATAAAACAACATAGTAAAATAAGGCATAGAATTGCCAAAAAATGCTATTATATAGTATGGCATAAAAATGTCAAAAAACGTCATAGTATAGTATGGCAAAAAACGTCAAAAAAACATCATGGTATATTAAGGCATAAGAGGTCATAAGAATGTCATAGTATGGTAATGAATAAAATGACATAGTAAAATAAGGCATAGAATTGCCAAAAAATGCTATTATATAGTATGGCATAAAAATGTCAAAAACGTCATAGTATAGTATGGCATAAAATGTCAAAAAAACAACATGGTATATTAATGCATGAAAGATCATAAAAACATCATAGTATGGTATGTAATAAAACGACATAGTATAGTAAGGCATAAAAATGCCAAAAAACGTCATGGTATATTAAGGTATAAAAGGTCATAAAAGCTTCATGGCACAGTAAGGAATAAAATGACATTGTATAGTAAAGAATAAAAATGCCAAAAAACGTCACAGTATAATATGGCATAAAAATGTCAAAAAATGTCATAGTATGGCATAAAACATAAAAAAAACATCATGGTGTATTAAGGCATAAAAGGTCATAAAAATGACATAGTATGGTAAGGGATAAAACGACATAGTAAAGTAAGGCATAGAATTGCCAAAAAATGCTATTCAATAGTATGGAATAAAAATGTCAAAAAAACGTCAAAAAAACAACATAGCATATTGAGGCATAAAAGATCATAAAAACATCATACTATGGTATGGAATAATACAACATAGTATAGTAAGGCATAAAAATGCCAAAAAACATCATAGTATAATATGGCATAAAAATGTCAAAAAAAATCATAGTATAGTATGGCATAAAATTTCAAAAAAACATCATGGTATATTAAGGCATAAAAGGTCAAAAGAATGTCATAGTATGGTAATGAATAAAACGACATAGTAAAATAAGGCATAGAATTGCCAAAAAATCCTATTATATAGTAAGGCATAAAAATGTCAAAAACATCATAGTATAGTATGGCATAAAATGTCAAAAAAACAACATAGTATATTAAGGCATAAAAGATCATAAAAACGTCATACTATGGTATGGAATAAAACAACATAGTATGGTAAGGCATAAAAATGCCAAAAAACATCATAGTATAATATGGCATAAAAATGTCAAACAACGTCATAGTATGGTAAGGAATAAAACGACATTGTACAGCAAGGTATAAAATTGCCACAAAACGTCATAGTATAGTATGGCAAAAAACGTCAAAAAAACATCATGGTATATTAAGGAATTAAAGGTCATAAAATATTCATAGTATGGTAAGGAATAAAACGACATAATAAAGTAAGGCATAAAATTGCAAAAACACTATTATATTAGAAACGCAAAGAAACGTCATAGTATAGTATGGCATAAAACGTCAAAAAACAAGATAGTATATAAAGGCATAAAAATGCCAAAAAACATCATAGTATAATATGAAGTAAAAGGTCATAAAATCGTCATAGTATTCTAAGGAATAAAACGATATAGTATAGTAAGGCATAAAAATGCCAAAAAACATCATAGTATAATATGGCATAAAATGTTAAAAAAACATCATGGTATATTAAGGCATAAAAGGTCATAAGAACGTCATAGTATGGTAATGAATAAAATGACATAGTAAAATAAGGCATAGAATTGCCAAAAAATGCTATTATATAGTAGGGCATAAAAATGTCAAAAACGTCATAGTATAGTATGGCATAAAATGTCAAAAAAACAACATGGTATATTAAGGCATAAAAGGTCATAAAAGCTTCATGGCACAGTAAGGAATAAAATGACATTGTATAGTAAAGAATAAAAATGTCAAAAAACGTCACAGTATAATATGGCATAAAAATGTCAAAAAAGGTCATAGTATAGCATGGCATAAAACATCAAAAAAACATCATAGTATGGTATGGAATAAAACAACATAGTATATTATGGCATAAAAATGCCAAAAAACGTCATAGTATAGTAAGGCAAAAAACGTCAAAAATACATCATGGTATATTAAGGCATAAAAGGTCATAAGAATGTCATAGTATGGTAATGAATAAAACGACATTGTAAATTAAGGCATATAATTGCCAAAAAAAGCTATTATATAGTATGGCATAAAAATGTCAAAAACGTCATAGTATAGTATGGCATAAAATGTCAAAAAAACAACATGGTATATTAATGCATAAAAGATCATAAAAACATCATAGTATGGTATGTAATGAAACATCATAGTATAGTAAGGCATAAAAATGCCAAAAAAACGTCATAGTATTATATGGCATAAAAATGTCAAAAAACGTCATAGTATAGTAAGGCATAAAATGTCAAAAAAACAACATATCATATTAAGGCATAAAAGATCATAAAAACATGATACTATGGTATGGAATAAAACATCATAGTATAGTAAGGCATAAAAATGCCAAAAAACATCATAGTATAATATAGCATAAAAATGTAAAAAAAAATCATAGTATATTAAGGCATAAAAGATCATAAAAACATCATACTATGGTATGGAATAAAACAACATAGTATGGTAAGGCATAAAAATGCCAAAAAACATCATGGTATAATATGGCATAAAAATGTCAAAAAACGTCATAGTATAGTATGGCATAAAATGTTAAAAAAACATCATGGTATATTAAGGCATAAAAGGTCATAAGAACGTCATAGTATGGTAATGAATAAAATGACATAGTAAAATAAGGCATAGAATTGCCAAAAAATGCTATTATATAGTAGGGCATAAAAATGTCAAAAACGTCATAGTATAGTATGGCATAAAAATGCCAAAAAACGACATTGTATAGTAAGGAATAAAAATGTAAAAAAAAATCATAGTATAGTATGGCATAAAATGTCAAAAAAACAACATAGTATATTAAGGCATAAAAGATCATAAAAACATGATACTATGGTATGGAATAAAACAACATTGTATGGTAAGGCATAAAAATGCCAAAAAACATCATAGTATAATATGGCATAAAAATGTAAAAAAAAATCATAGTATAGTATGGCATAAAATGTCAAAAAAACAACATAGTATATTAAGGCATAAAAGATCATAAGAACGTCATAGTATGGTAATGAATAAAATGACATAGCATTTTTTGGCAATTCTATGCCTTATTTTACTATTATATAGTATGGAATAAAAATGTCAAAAACGTCATAGTATAGTATGGCATAAAATGTCAAAAAAACATCATGGTATATTATGGCATAAAAGATCACAAAAAATCATAGTATGGTATGTAATAAAACGACATAGTATAGTAAGGCATAAAAATGCCAAAAAACGTCATGGTATAATATGGCATAAAAATGCCAAAAAAGGTCATAGTATAGCATGGCATAAAACATCAAAAAAACCTCATAGTATGGTATGGAATAAAACAACATAGTATATTAAGGCATAAAATGTCATAGTATATTAAAGGATAAAAAACACCACAGTATAGTAAGTCATAACAGCTCATAGTATAGTAAGGCATGAAATGTCATTCAAATATCACAGTATTCATAAAATGTAATAAAAACGTCATAGTATAGTAAGGGAGGAAAAATGTCAAGAAAAGTGCTTTTCCTCTATTCAGTCTTAACCATAATTCCTACTTCTCACTATGCATTTGCACATGAAGTCAGAATATGTAGCCTATCCTAGAGGATTTTGGCACAAGGAATCATCACCAAGCTTTCTAAACTGAGCCTGAGGGCCCAATCAGAGATGCTGTTGATGACATGATGACGATGATGATGACGATGACGATGATGATGATGATGATGTTTTGAATACCTGAGCCACTCCTCCAAAAAATTAACTTCATTCAATCTGTTGAGATTAAC
>NW_019522827.1:0-100140 GCF_002814215.2 Seriola lalandi dorsalis | reverse complement strand
GCATAAAAATGCCAAAAAACGTCATGGTATATTAAGGTATAAAAGGTCATAAAAGCTTCATGGCACAGTAAGGGATAAAACGACATTGTATAGTAAGGAATAAAAATGCCAAAAAACGTCATAGTATAATATGGCATAAAAATGTCAAAAAAGGTCATAGTATGGCATGGCATAAAACGTCAAAAAAACATCATAGCATATTGAGGCATAAAAGATCATAAAAACATCATACTATGGTATGGAATAAAACAACATAGTATAGTTAGGCATAAAAATGTCAAAAAACATCATAGTATAATATAGCATAAAGATGTCAAAAAACGTCATAGTATACTAAGGCATAAAAGGTCATAAGAACGTCATAGTATGGTAATGAATAAAATGACATAGCATTTTTTGGCAATTCTATGCCTTATTTTACTATTATATAGTATGGAATAAAAATGTCAAAAACGTCATAGTATAGTATGGCATAAAATGTCAAAAAAACATCATAGTATAGCATGGCATAAAACATCAAAAAAACCTCATAGTATGGTATGGAATAAAACAACATAGTATATTAAGGCATAAAATGTCATAGTATATTAAGGGATAAAAAACACCACAGTATAGTAAGTCATAACAGCTCATAGTATAGTAAGGCATGAAATGTCATTCAAATATCACAGTATTCATAAAATGTAATAAAAACGTCATAGTATAGTAAGGGAGGAAAAATGTCATAATTCCATAATGCATAAGGTGTCATAAAAACCTCATAGTATAGCATAGCATAAAATGTCAAGAAAAGTGCTTTTCCTCTATTCAGTCTTAACCATAATTCCTACTTCTCACTATGCATTTGCACATGAAGTCAGAATATGTAGCCTATCCTAGAGGATTTTGGCACAAGGAATCATCACCAAGCTTTCTAAACTGAGCCTGAGGGCCCAATCAGAGATGCTGTTGATGACATGATGACGATGACGATGACGATGACGATGATGATGATGATGATGTTTTGAATACCTGAGCCACTCCTCCAAAAAATTAACTTCATTCAATCTGTTGAGATTAACTGGGATCAATATGCATTTGCCTTTGGGTTTATGCCATAATAGAAAAATGGAAAAACTCAGACTTGAACACAAATTTTAACCAAGATTCACTTCCATTGTTTGTTGAGCTATTTTTGCATGTTTTTCATTGTTTTCAGTTTCTGGCAAGGTGACAGATGAAAATGTTTTCGTCTGAATACAATTATTATTGAATATTTAGCCTTTTGCCTTTGTTGAGGATTAATTAGACAAAACACTTCAGCGGTAGAAGAAATCAATTTTCTCCATATTGTGAGCAGTAATTACCCTCTTGCTTAGATACGTTTATATTCCCCACAGTTTAACTTAAATGGAATCACAACAACAGGTCACAAAAGGTTAAAGCCTCATATTGATTGGAAAGATAATTAACTTGAGTGAATCATGACAAGTACCTTAACAGATAGCAGATGTGCTCAGATGAGACAGGAAACTCATTTTGTACAGCCATATTACCAGGAAATAAAACAAAACTGCATAATGGACAGACAGATGGTCAAACATGAATATCCAGTTATACAAATAGGTTTTGGGTGTTTCCCTTGGACACTAACTCCTTTGAACAAATGATCATCACAGACTCAAAGTCCCATTCTAACCTCTTCACACAGCAGATCATCTCCGCAGTAAGTCTTTCACCCATGTAACACTTACCCAATATTTTCTGTCCTCAGCAACTCCTCAAAATAGCTTTTCCCATTCCCCTGAATGGCTACAAATTTGGAATAAAACACTTGCAGAGAGACGACTCTTTCATCTCACTAAGCAGTAAAAATAACTCCCATATACTCTAGCAAAGCCAAATTGCCCTTGTAACATTTTTTTTACTCCATTGCTTTTTTTGTTTTATAACTGGCTCATCCTTTTGTCCTCTGGTCACCAAAGACTTGCTGCCTGACTCTGGATTTTTAGCTGGTTTGTTGTGAGGTCTCACACATTATTGATTTCAGTTGTTTCTGGTGTTAAAGGTGGCATGTTAAAGGTAATGTTAGATAGACATCTGGACAAGTGTACACATACATTCAGTTACCAGTTTATTAGTTGCACTTATACACTTATACAGTGTAATACAACAGCCCTGCTATAAATCCTACCTTCATGAAGGTTATAATGTTCAGTTTTTTGAAAAACAGTTTCAGAAAGGTGCTGAATTGTTAAAGATATCACCAACTTCATAGATGAACCATGGACAACTTTTGAGTTCCAGTGAGAAAATGATCATTAATTCTACATCATTACATGGTCTTAAACAGAAATGTTTTCATTCAGGATTTTGTCTATGTGCTGTACTATAATGACATAAACTATAAAGATTTCTGGTATTTTACACTTAAAGAAACTGCATTTCATTTCTGATTTTGCCATCATGAGGTATCTGACTTTCAAAAAACTGTAGAAATGAATTTCATATTCTCGCTGCATACAGAAATAATGATGTGAAGTTTACCTCTCAGTGCCATTATTGCCATGTTTCGGTCAGGAAAAATGCAGTTGTTGTTTGTTGACAGTTTGTCAATTGTGTTGTAATGAGGGCCTGTTTATTCTCATGAGCAGAGCATGGTATTAGTATTGCTTGGGTTAAGGATCTGTATCCATTTGAGGCCAGTCATATATACTAACAGTATATGTCATATATCCAAAATACGACTATGACACCACTAAATGGCATACTGTGACAAGGCTATCCAGAGTGTATGCATTTAATGACTTTCAAATAGTGAAAAAAAAGGTCCTAACACATTGTGCCAGAAAACACTAAGGGCCAAGAATTAAATCAGAAAGCTTTGTGCAAAACATGGAAGTGGTAATTTTGTACACTTGGTATTTAGTACTTCACAGAACCTGTGTTTGATTAGTATTGTTGGATCACACTAATGATCAATTAGAGCACATAAGAAGGGATCCATGATCGTTATTCTCTCTGTCTTGGCTGACATGTCAGAACAACAGGTAGAACTCAAATTACTCCTCTCAGCAATAAATGACCTTTAACCTATTAAATTCACCTCATAATGCCCAAGGACAGAGCTACAAAAAAATTTGCCAGCAATTTGCATTTAGATTGTGCTTCTGTACTAAAGCACGTGCATGAGCTTGCCATGGAAAGAGATAATCCAGCCTCTTTGTTTCAAGCCCAAGTAAGATCTCTGCAGAAGGCCATGCAAGATGGCTTCTCTGCTGGCAGACTCTCCGGTAGCACACACTCGAGCAAATGTTCAAGGGATCCAAGGCCTGAATGAATTGATTGGAATATTTTGCCAGTGGGGTAACAGACACATAGCTTTCTCTTAAATGAATGAAATGAATATTTATCAAGGTCTGCTGCTGGATATAAATTAAAAAACAATTTATCCATAATTGCCACATTTTCACTGCAGTTGAAAGATTAAATTTGGCGAGGCAGGAAATTTTAATAGTAAAACTGTGAAATTTGAAGCATCTACAAACTTTGACTCAATCCACTCTTTATTTCATATTTAGCTGCTTTACTTCAGTCCCACTCATCATGCTGCTGTGGCCTCATCGTGTCTGAAAGCAGAAGTGGACCATATAGTTCTGCAGATAACTCTTTCATTGTTTCTATATCACAGGTCCATTCTGTCCCACTAGGAGGTGTGACTCCTTTATTGGATGTATTGATGAAAGCAGCTCTAGCAATCAAGTCGAATGGACCCAGCCATTTATTTTCATTAACTGCTCATATTTCTTTAGGCTTCACAGGGATGGAGAGGAGCAGGCCATTTGTGGGGCTTGAGAGTGGAATCATCAGTGCTACCTTTGGAAGGATTACCACTCCGTTTATAGGCCAACACTCTGCACTGCTCATTTTATCTGATGCATGCCTATTCCAATACACACTGATATCAAAGCAGTGAGAGTTTTTTCTTGTTGTGCGAGTCTTAGATTATCAGAGCCTTCATATTACCATATTTACTCAGGCACACCTACCTGGATGTCAGATGTGACTTTTTTATTGTCCAAGCTTTATTGCACTGCCTATCTGTCTCATTACATTCTGATATCAGAGTAATTTGACAGAGAACACATTTGGAAAAGATTTGCTTCTTACAGACAAAGCCGCTCCTGAATAGTCTACTTCACACACGTGTTCCCTGATCTTTTCGCCTCCTGGGTTTTCTGAATATGAATAGACAGGTTGAATGAAATGATGATATCTGTGAAAAGTGCCTGTTTCAGAGGACTAAGGCTGACAACAAATGATAGCGGCCCCCCCCCCCCCCCCCCCCCCCACACACACATCAAAAGGCTCATTATTCCAGACAATTTCAGTACATTCATTATTTGCAACGTTTCTTCATTCCTCTGCGTATTCCTTGTGTAAAAAGGTATCATTCGGCTGTCTTGCAGTCAGTTAAAATAGTGGGAGATCTATTCATGAGGGCCTTAATATTTCTCTTTCATCCACAGTCAACAAACCCAGTTCAGAGGCTTACTAATGGGATAATGGTGTTGTAATAAGACTCTGTAGATTGAATAGAGATTGAATAACAACATTTGAAGTAAGCTGAGCAGTACACTATAAATTCTCCGTGCAATGCACATTTATCTGTAAAAACCAAAGGAGCCCAAATTTGTATAGATGCCCTTGCTGAGCTGTGTGGTGCACATATAAGAGCAACAGAATATGTTGTAAATACACATAAAAGCACAGTCTTTTCAGTATCTGGAAATGAATTCTGTGAAAGAGACATAAGTACAAGTTTGTGTTTTGTGTGTGTTTTTGTGAAAACATGCTTTAGTGATACAGTAAGTGGACACTCATTACATATTCTCTGTAGCTATAACCCTGCTGTCTTTGTTGAAAGCATGCAGTGTTGAAGCTAATGCCTTCTCGACAGCCACCATTATGTCTGGATATTTACGATGTAAATAGTAGGAATAGGGAGCATTTACTATAGCTTTAATTACAGGTTACAAATCACAAATTAATTACATTAAGATGCTTCTAGTATTACTCATTATGACAGGTTTACACACTTTGTGAATCATTTTGTGTAAACTAAGCAAATATGCATACACATGGAAAACTTTTGCATTCATGTGAACATAAAATGTTCAAATTAGGCAGGTATTGCAAACTCAGCCATATTTTCTTTGAGATGTGGTGTTCAAGACCTTTGTCAAGTCTGTTCAGTCTGTAACATCACTCAAATGTCCATATTGATGGGCGCGCTGATTATACTTATGTATTGTGTCGTACTGACTGTAGCACTTTACATCACGAGCCTTGTCAGCAGGCAATGCCTTAATAACTCCTCCCCTGAGCTTTTTACCTGAAGTGATGCTTGATTAATAAATCTTCATTCATTATACCTTTTCAAAAGCCTGATTTAATTATGCATCTATTCAACACAATAGCAGGCTAATTATAAACTAAATTAATTAATGCAATGCTGAAAATTCAACTTTTGACAAGTGGCTGAAATCATTTTTAAACATGTCATATAAATCAAGACCATGCTTCAAAAACATTGTATTAAATGTTGGGTATGTGTTAAAAATCAGTTTCAACAAATTACAGAGTGAAGAGCTCAAATTACCAATTTTGCTTGAGTCATACTTCAAACCTGATATGCATTTTTGACAGATTTCATAACGCCGAGCCAAATTAAAAGAAACTGTCAGTCAGGAACAGCCCTGTCAAAAGTGTGAATACTAATTCAGTTTGATTTGATGGTACAGGTTCTGTTCTGTTCTGTATTGCTCCCAATATTAAACCAAGCAGCATTCAAGGATTCAGCGAAGACTGTGATTGAATTCCCCAGAGATTTTCAGACCCGAACCCTGCAGTCACACGTCATTGAGATATGGAATATACATACTGCAGAAGAGATGCTGCGATACAGTGATTAATAAGAAACCAGACAGGAGGGACCGGAGGCTGGTGTTGGGAGGGAGAAATGAACACAGCCACAAACAGATGTATATGGGAGTAGGCGTAAGAAGCATAAATATTAACAGCAGTGTGTAGCTGTGCAGGGTGTAAGCATTAGCATGTAACAGTGTAAGCATAAGAAAGATTTAATAATTTTCAAATTAAATATTGAGGTAATAAACATGAGTGGAGATTGTTCGGGTCAGTTAGTGGTCACCTGATGTAATGTGAAGGACTTATAACAACTACTCACAGTAAAAAGTAAACAAAAAATATATATATAAGAAAAACATGAGCTGACAGATGCCAGATTCACTTAATGTTCTTGGTATTACCAAGGAAATGAAGCCTCCTCTTCATTCTCTGTTCACCGTGTGCTGTTTTATTATCATACCAAAATTTCATTTCATGTTGGGAAAACCTATTTTTGACACTTTTTTTGCTCATATCACAACTTTTCAGTGGTAAAGGATGAGAAGAGCAAACGTGTTGGAGCAAGAGGGGCGTCACATTTTTGAGCTCAGGGAGAAAAGACGGTGAAGTTGTTTTTTTGTAGAACATGTAATCTTCAGCACTGTAGGCATGCTATTGAAACCAAGTAATGTGGGGGGGATTCTTGAATGTCAGTAATGGCTTACAGTAGAATCAGAAAAGTAAAGATCAGCCTCATGTCCATGATCACTTTGGGCCGCTGTGCAGACTTAATCTCCCAAAACCGTGTGGCACGTGCCAATGCTGTGTGTGCAGAATACATTTCAAAGTAAGAGATTCAATACACACAGGCCACATTTTCGGGCATTTTCCATCTGTCGTGAGGTTGTTTGCGGAGCTGCTGAGGCCCCATGTATAATTCTAACAGGTACTTTTCTCCATCCCACATGCAGCTGCCAATGAGCCTGTCAGCAAACAAAGGAGGAGTTGGCATGTAAGAAAGAACAGCTGGTGAGTGCTAATATACAGACCTGCTGATTTGCCAAGGCCTCTGTGGTACACATATGTACCCTCAGAGACATGCTCACCCTCAGATTCCAGCCCCTGCAGGACCTCCGAGCAGCTTTGCTGTCCTAATCCTAAATCTGGGTTCATACCACCACCACCTGTGTTGTCATACTTTCATCCAAAGGGCGATTTAGGCAAAACATACAGCTACAGCTAGCATGTGTTGGGCAACGTGAGGCAATAGTTTCTTCTACAGCCAAATTTTAACAAATGAGTAAACGGGGTGACTATGGTCAATATGAGCTGATGTTTCCCTGGTTGTAGGACGAGTAGCAGTGAATAATTTCTGTAGTTGGCAGTGATAACGTGTGCACATGCAGTACAAGTTGAATAAATACATTTGTGCTTGAAACTGTTTAGTGGCTAATCTAGAAAGAAAAAAGAACACAATGGAATTTCTTACCAGTATCTTATTTTTAAGTTTTTGTGAATACAAAATAAGGCGATGGGGATTCTTTTCGACCTTGGCTTAACTTGCAGAAATTGTCACTTGATTGTGGTGAGACTTTGGCCATGACTTCATGGTTCAGGTGGTGGGAATGAACCAAAGCAATGAATGTCGTGGGCAGTAAATCTGAAACAGTGAGCTGAAAGATGCTGAATCTCTTTGGTTAGAGCTGAGAGAAACTTCAGGGTCGAGTGACAAATTCTGTGGGTTCATTACTCACTTCATCTGCTTCGTACCCCTTTAAGATTAGGCCTATACATATCATTTGAGCCATTGTTAGTATGGAATAGTATAGCTTTAAAAAATACTATAGACAGTAGATGCAACCGACAAAAACATCATAGTTGTAAGTACGTGTAAGATATGCCAAAATAAAAAGAATCAATTTCAATTTCTGGCCACACTGTGAGCTGCTGGGTTTGAACCCAGCAGCTCACAGTGTGGCATTGCTTGTTTAAACTGCATATCTCCATCAGTCACCTTCTGCTGCAGTTTTTACCAGCCTCAATCCACAATACCCAGATAAATTGCACAAAAACCACAGACAAACTGCCAAGATCCCTCTGTATTCACTCCAACTGGGCCTCCCAGCCAGGTACACAACCCTGTGATGTCACATTAAAGCTGCGGGAGTCTGGGGATCTGGAAAAGAGATGGGGGAGCAGGAAGTAGGACATGCAACAAGAGGGTAAAATCAGCTTAGAAAATTCCCTCAAGGGGCTCTGAAGGTATCTTCACACAAACAGTTGCCTCACAGTAGCCCACACACACGCTCACACACGCAGTTGCAAGGCACAATGGCTGTTGTGATCCATTAGAGGAATGATAAGAGGGGCATGTGGCAGGGAGAAGACTATAGATCTCAATGCAAATTCTGCGTCTCCTGATAGAATGAAAAGACTTTTCTTTAGGAGGAAGCGTGCTGCTGTGGCAGTGGCGGGTGGCTTCACTGGGGCGAAAGAGGAAGACTGGTAAACAAGAATTAAATCATGCCGAGTGTTCACTGAGGCTGCCGGCATGACATTTCTGCTCTGTAAGATTAATAATGAAGGAGATTACAGGCACCTCGATGGGGACGCACAAATGAGACAAAACCCAGGAAGATTATTAGAAGGCTTACAGCCCACGTCAAATAACGGAGGGCCCCAGACAGCTGTTGTGAAATTAATATTTTATGGCCCTCCATCAAAGACCACAAGGAGGGATCTCGACTTTATATCAGCAAAATTGGGGTGCCTGTGTATTGAAAGTATGTGCTGGTTATCATTATTACCATATGATTTGGCAGCTTGTTACTGTGCGATAAAGTGAGAGAGAATTAAATAATTCATGTAAAATACGAAATGTTGTATTGTTTTTGTAAACCTCACTGCTCAAAGCTATTGTTCTGATTTTAAATAGGACACCAGAAATCAAACAAGGCAAGGCGGCGGGCGACATCTGAGGAAGCAGGAAGACATGGGAGGGGGCAACCGGAGGTCAGGAATGACTGCTAATAAAGATATTTTATGAAATTTATAATAAGCTATCATACAATTCAGAAAAAGGTTTGGAGGCAATTGCAAATTTGGTTGCATCCTTTTAAGAAGAAGTCGAATAGTTTTTGCTATTTACAACTGGCTGAAGGCAGAAAAAACATGAACGCAGTTAGCATGTCTTCAAACAATGTTCTGGTGAGGACTCTTGATGTAGACTGTCAGTGAGACGGGATCAAACAGATGTGGATTGACAGGTGAATGTAATTTGCAAGTTTTAGCTCAGTGTTGATTTTGATTTCTGACAGACACATCAGCAGCCATTGTCTACCCTCCCACCCCCCCACCCACCCACCCCAAAAAACTGGGGAGGTCGCTGTTGATAGACATCTCACAGACTTGTTTATCTCTTCTCTAAAACAGACAATACATGCCTTTAAGCAATGCCCAAAAGGTTTCATGGCAGAGCAGGGTAACGTGTTTGTTTTCTCCACCTTATGGGACGGGATGTGCATCTCACATACTGTAACTACATAACCACTGGAGCAGTCACCACGCACAAATAATTGCCTCTTTTGCAGATGTGGCAATTCCCCATGATAGGGCCTGGTGAAATGTAAGCCATTACGGTCGCATAGCATCCCTGGCATTTGAGGACGAGGCCAAATGTAAATAACTAGTGATGGGTGGTGATGCGCGGTTATGTCAGGCTGTATCTCTGTGTAGCTGAAGGTCATTGTGCTTGGCAAGAATTCATCACCCCCAGTGTTCGCGTTGTTGCAATGGGACATAGAATTCATTGCTTTATATTTGTCAAGTGCATTTCATTTCACCACACTATGAACCCAATAATGCATGCAGCAATGCAGCATATTGTAGATGTGGCATAGCAGAGAGTTTGAAGCATTATTGCACCAAAGAAGATGCTCCAAGAATTGACAGGAAATATGCTGTTTGAAAGCTTTTGACAAGGATATCTTTTCCCCCAGAATAACCTCTGTGATTCACGTCAGACAACCCTTCTGTCTGAGGTTCAGAATCTCTGAATTTGTGTAGTAAATAGTGAATAGAATTTGCATCAAGTCTACACATTTCCAATTTGACCTTTTTTGGGTCAGAGAGATTGAAAGAAAGCATCAGAGTGAGTGGAGTAAGTGATGGAACAGCATTCATCCTTCTCTTAAAAGACAACAGGTAGACCTCAAGTTGTTTATTAATGTAAATCTGATGACTCTGTAGGAGCTGAATAACACTTTATTGGTGTCTGCTTCACAGGCCTTATCGTGCCTGTTTATCCCTCTATTGCTTTCATTACATCCACTCCCACCTTAAGGAATTGCCTGACATGTGCTAGTCTACATTTTTTCACATCAAAAGGTTTCACTATTTAGCTCTGCAGTTCCTCTGTGGATTTAGTCTGTCTCAGTGTCTTCTGTGTCTCTTCATGTCCCAGACTGACTCCATGATGATGAGGTCAGGGCTCTATGTAGGGCAAACCATCTACTGATGATGGAAAAAATCTAAACACCTTCACTCCCCAAAACTTTTGCATAGTGGTATTCTCATTGAGATCAAGATCTCGTTTACTAATTCTACCAAAAGAGTGCAAAGAGTCTGTGACAGGGAGGAGGAGAGGGAGACGCTGTGTGAAGGAGAGAAAGAGCGGAGGAAGAGGGAGAGCTTCATAATATTATCTCTGCAGTTTGAATGATATCATCTAGCAGAATGCAGCACTTCTTTTCAAGATTGAGAGTAAAATCTTTCTTTCTCTTTTAGTTTCAAAACTTCAGGAGTTTTACTCTTGCTCAGCTCTGTGAATCCCTTCCTGCTTAGCTATATGTTGCCTAGCAACACAAACAACAGACATTCTGAGGCTCAGGAGCTACATTTTCTAATAATTAAAACTGAAAAGAGAGATCCACATTTGTGTTATGTGTAGATGAATGACTAATATTTTTTATTTGGTTGTTGGTAAGCGGTCATGGTATAAGCAGTAGACAAACCAGTTCTTAGCCCTTGTGCATGGCCAGATTAACCTCCCGAGGGGCTCCAGGGCAAAAATCTGTTGTTAGGCCCCTATTGACTTCCACAATACTCAGAAACCAGCCAGTACTCCAGAGCTGAAATGATTAAGTTGATTAATTAAGTAGTTGATTAACAAAAATGAAATAAATTATTTTTTAAAAATGGCACTTCAAATCAGTTTATAGCAAAAATGCCCAAAATCCACTGGTACTAACCTCTCAAATGTGAATTTTCTTGTTTTGGTCATTTTCTATGATAGTATATCTCAGCATTTTAGGGCGTTTTGATTCTTGGTTAGACAAAATAAGAAATTACAATATGTTAACTTAGGCTTGAATGATGGACATTTTTCAATGTTTTTCTGGCATTTTATACATTGAAAAGCAATCAGTTATTTAAGAAAATGATTCTCCGACAAATTGATAATGAAATTAATGGTTGCAGCCCCACAATACTTCTGTGATGGAATAATACAACTCTGTCTGAGGATTTCTGTGTGTTACTTGACACAGAGAAAAAAGGTAAGCAGTTTGTGTTTAACAGCAGAGCTCAGTGACGGTCTTAAAACTAGGTTTTGGAGTCCCTCTAGGAGATCAGGACAATGAGAATATTCTGTTTCAGTGGTGCAAAATTTACAGTTAATCAAATTTTGTAGCCCCAAATGATATAGAGTAAACTGGGACTTTTGGGGCCCCTGCAGTTCTGGTGCAGACAACTTTTTGGGTATGATTCCTTATGCATATTAAAAAGGAATCATCATTTCTGATTGGCTAGCAGGTGTTTGTGAAAATCGTTTAAACACTGCTAACAGCTAACTCGGCATGGAAAGTATATTAAACTAAAATTGCAAGTAACTGCAGCAAAAGCAATTCTACTTAGTTATTAGTTATTGTACAATGGCTACATTCCATACAAATTCCACTTCCAGGGAACCTCCTAATGTGGATTCTGCCTCAACGGTGTTTGTAATGGAACCAAGCCATCATTACTGTTATTACACAGCTGTGTCTTTCTTGCTATGAAAAGTTAAAATGTCCACTGGGAGAAAAGTCTACTTGTACCCAAACTTTCATACTACTTAATTACCCTTATGATGGATCAGAATAATGCTTCTGCTCTCATGATGGCCCGTTCTTCAATTTTAATGGTAGATCTTTTAAAACCTATATTTAAATCCCTTTACCTGTATTAGTGTCAAACAGAAGGCATGGAAAACTTGTGATGCACCCATTTATACCTCAAATGGGCTTTGGTTTTTGAATTGCACATCTATAAACTGCAAACATCTGCAAATTTCTTATATTTATATTTCATCTCTCTTATATTTTTCTATTAACTTAAAAATGTTATCTGACCAAAACCATTACCGATATCTTTATGTGCTGACATCCTTTGAACGCTCTGTTCTGCATACAAAACTGCCAAAGAAGGAGGTTAAACAGGATGTTCATATTTGAAAGAAATATTAGCCTTTTGGATCATTGGTAGAATTAATGCAGTGCATTAGTCCAACAATATGACCACACATGAATGGCTATCAGGTCCCGCTGCGTTTCTGATCATCAAAAGCAATATTAGCCAAGCTATTCAGCTTCCACTGTTGAATGGAATCTAATTTACAATATGCCTACAAGACCCTTTTATAGTAATATGAGGTGAGCATGTGCATGTGTGAGGGAGAGATAGAGGACTTTGCAATAGAATAAGAGAGAATGTTAGAGAGGGCTACCATTCATATGCACACAATACTGTATGCAGTATTTTATCAGATAATATCAAGTCGAACAGAGAACAATGCCAGACTGTGCCATAAAGCCTGCAGTGGTACACCCACTTGTCTTTTCTCTGGGAGTAGCTGCATGTTATGTCAGTGTTGAATGGTGCCAGGAAAAAAAATAAAGTAACAAAATTGTTATATATTAGTTTAAACAACTTAGTGGTCCAATTTTAGTATCCAGTACAGTAGTAGTTTGTGTGTTATGGTATGGACAGAAACCCCTGGAGCGTACTATTCATCTTCAAAGAGCAAACTAACAAAATATATACAAAGTTAAAAACAGGAAGAAATGAAATTGGCCACATTTCCAGTTAAAACACTGTGAACTTGCAAAGACCTGTCTTCACCTCCGGTTGTTCTAAAATCCTAAAAACACTAAACACTAAAAGGGCAAACTAAAAAGGCAAATCTTGATAGTTATTTTAGAATCGGTCACAATGATGGAAGACAAAACATTTTTTAAAAAGACCTCTTAGCCATGGTGACCATTTACCTCTTACTGACAACTAAGCAAACAGGTTCCTCTGGTCAGATATAAAGGAAAGCAAGGTAGTGGCAAGGTGGTGAAGAACTTGTTTTAAATGTGAAACCTGGTCATAGGGTATAAAAGGAGTTCTGAGTGTCTGAAAATTGGCCGTTGTGCTCAACGTCATGGTCCTATACTGTCAAGATGCCAGAGTTACAGTGTTGCAAATGTTGCAGTAAACCTGCACGCTTACTGATTTATTAGAGTAAATTCATTCACCATCAAGAATACTGCAGTAAAAACCCAGCATGATGCTGCTGATAGTCTACTCCTGGTTCTTTAGGTGTTGTGTTCAATAGGTGACAACAAAAGAGGTTAAATCGATATATTGTAGGGCACTTTGACATTTCCTGGCAGTATACATTAAAGCAAAATGTGAATGTCCATTTAACAGAATACGCAATCTATAGTACATTCCAGGCTCTATTTTCTTAGCAATCAATTATAGTTTCAGCCTGAATCCCTGCCCACATGTCGAATTTTGTCAAGCGATTCAAATTGGTCTGGGGTTGTTCTTGTGTAAGGCTATTTGTCTGGTTGAAGAGATGGTTGGGCCAGTTTTTGTGGGTGGGACTCGGAGACATGACCATTGGTACCAAAGTCAGACATACTGTATCAGAGTATTTTAAATAGTTACTGTCACCAGTTTAATATATTCTAAATCACTCCTTGTGATGCATTAAACTTTATGCATCCATTGAATAAATACAATGCCCTGTATCAGATCATGCAGCAATAGCAGATACAGTCTTTGTAGACAGCCCGGCTGCTTCATAATGCATGTGCGCCTGTTCACCTGTTTTTCACACGTGATCAGAATCTTTAGATAATGTGTTTAAAAAGAAAGCGCACTTGAGTAGATGGAGGCAGGACTAAGTTGGCTAACTTACCTTGGTAATAGTTACAAATGCTAGCCAGCCTTCCTGACTGCCTCAAGTTTAGTTAACTGAACACGGACTCCACTTCTCTTTAAGTGTCCTCTGATTTGCCCTGATATGGAAACAAAACTGTAAATATTATAGATGTGCATTGTAGTTAGATGTCTCCGCTCCATCACTCTCCTTACTTCCAGGACACATCATTGTGTGTTATCGAAATCAAAAGTTTTCTAAAAAGCAAACCGTCTTTGTAACAACATGTACCCTCAATATCGCCATATGCCAGCTGTACACTGGCTTGTGCAGACTCAGTGTTTTCTAAAAAAAATTATTGATTTGGGCAAAATTTAATCTTCAACTCATAGAAAGCAGCAAACAGAACACAGTGTCAGACTGAAGAATGGAGTTGTAATGAAACTGACTCTCAATCTAAATATGAGGCTTGTACATAATACAAGAACAACAGACTGTTATCTGTGACTGCGGTCTTATTTGGTGAGGAAATTAGGCTATTAGTCACAGTTACAGACCAAATTACCAGCCAAAGATGGCTGATCAGTGCCTGACTTATCCTTTCAGGTGCTCATATTGGCAGATAATAGATGTTTCCAGTTTTCTCAAACTGCTGTCCTACACAAAATCACATGCACTTAAGATAATGAAACCACCCTACTTTGTAATGGCTGTGTACACCACTCTCCCTAAAACATGACTAATACTGCTCTCCGCAAGCAATTTTAATTGATTACACTGCAGCACAGCAGTGGATGCTCATAACTTTACATACTTTATGAGATGTCTTTGTTCTCTCTGTGCTGATATCCCCAGGTGCCTAAAGAGCAGAGGGCACACCTGAGGAGATTGGAGCTCAAGGGTATCCTAGATAATTATTCTCTGAGCAAAAACAGAACTGCTGCAGCAGAATTCACGAAGATAATGATTCAAAGTGAGATTTACATATTGAATCCAAAAAAAAGCAAGATCTAAATCCCAAAAAGTATACTGTTCATGCACAAACAAAACTTCCAATCCCCTCACAATACTTACACATTTTCATAGCAACATTGTAGAAAGATTACACAAAATGACAACTCACTTTAACCCAGTCCAACTAACAGATAAAAAGAATTATCAGCAGTCACATCTAGCTCAGCCAGCTATTGGAGCATACAGTAGCTAGAATGTCACAATAAAGTAACCCACAGGAGACAAAGCCTTTACAATGGGTGTACCATGCAGATAGGATATTTAAAAAAGGACGATCAGGATGACAGTGATGTATCGTCTATTTGCAATTGGGAGCATCGGTACATATTGTGGTGCGTGACGCTTCCAGTGACTAGCCTATGCTACTGCTCCACTTTTTGATCTGTACTATAAGTGCAGGGTTTGATATTAAAACTATAAACAGCAGCCTGTCTGTGATGTATGTCGCGCTCCACACTCCCTCTAAATGTGACCTTCTCTTAAATGTACCGGGGAATATCTTAATAGCTGGTTAGAAGAAATTAAAGACAGGCCCAGGAGAGGACAGGGATATACTAACTGCATGCTGTGATATGACATTCTGACCCATTCTGCCACTGTATGTGTGTGTGTGTGCCGCTGCAAGTGTTGCTCAGCTAACTAGCTCAAGTCACATCTAACTTTACTTTCTGACACCAAAGGCAATTTGAAACAAAAGCACTCATCCTCAGTGGCTATAGCCACTCCTCCATCATAGTCTTCTTTTTTCATTATACAACTCAGCACTGTCAAATGGTCTGCAAAGCACTATGAAATCGGTAGCCATGAATCATAAAGCCTGCACAGACTTCTGTAACCCACTGTAATAAAGTATAATGGTGCACTCGAGCCTCAAGGTCAGTCACTGTGAGAAAAGACTCCGCTGTGCAGTCAACTGCATCAACCTCCCTTTTTGCATTCACTTAATCCCTCTGTTGTTCGCCAACTTCCTTCGGACAGCAGCACACCTGGTTCAACTCACTTCAAAGGCAATGCAGATTATCATCTACAGGAGCTGAACTCAGCCCTTTCCTGTGTAGCCACCAGCGATACTCCAAAGGATTTGAAATAAAAATGATAAAATGCTAAGTGCACATCATAATGGAGGAGAAGTTTTGTGCACTAATGACTAAAACAGAATGGATGTTTTGAGTTGCACAACAACATTTCAGTTGATGATTGAGAAGCAGTTTGATATGCACCATTCCCCAGTTCATCTCTAAAGAAAGCACCAGATGAAATGAGGCCATTACCATTTCCACATTAGAAAATCATACAAGGCTATCACTGACAGATTTGTGAAGGTAGTAAGTGATGTTGGACAATAATGGCCTTTCCTAAAGACAAAATGTATTCTTAATCACAAAAACATTCAAATCAAGCTGCACTGGGTACGGTTTCATTCCTCAGTAAAAATTAACTCACTTAGCCGTAATCACAAAATGGGGCTACAGCAGAGAAGAGCCTAACACTCTGTGTGCTGTGCGCAGTTTACTGATGTCATGTTATGTTACATGACTGAGGTGTATTGAGGTCTAAAGCCTTTAAGTTTCCTCTCACTGCCATTTGAGGAGCTGTGCAACTTCAAGTTAACTTATTTGCAATGTGTCAGTGATCCAGAAGAAGCCCTGTCTCCATTATAGTGAGGTCATTACTCACTGGCTCGCTCTCTGCAGATGCTCTGTGGATCATTCCCAGCTTGCCTCACCTGTGGCAAAGCCTGGAAGCAGTGAGGAGCTGAGCTCTGACCAGCTAGGCCTCCTGGCAAGATTCTCATTACTCACAGTGCAGGTGTCCCTGCTACCCAGAATGCAACTGGGAAAGCAAAATCTCTTGCCGCTTGATGCTGCACTGTATCAACCCTTACAGTGGCAGAAGTGCAGAGATCCGAGTTCGCCCCATACTCTACATGCTACAATTTCATTAGGATGCACACCAGGAGCCAATTAAATAAATGCGAAGACAAGTCTGGTTATTAAATTACTTCATGTCAGGACTATACTCGAGATTTTCTGCCTCTTAAAAGGAGGGTTTGCCTTGCCACTGTCGCTGTTGTTGGGTCTCTGTAGTTAATATTATGTAGAGTACGGAGCCTTGAAATAACTTCTGTCGTCATTTGGCGCGATACAAATAAAAATTGACTTGACATGACTGCACAGTGTAATACACATGAATGTGAGACAGTAACTGATGAGCGCACCATGACTAATGGAAGAGCTCTCTTCTTGGCAGCTATGCTGACACTGAAGCAACATGGAAGGGGGAAGGGGATCAATGTTTACATTGTGTAATAAATGTGAAACAGACCCTATGCAGAGACTGCCACACATTATTTATTAATTCTCAGGCTGAGCGAGGTAATCACAGACAGAATCGTACGAGTAATTTCTATTGGATACGGACTCTGACCCACAGCTCATGAATAAGAAGCAACAAGAAGAGAAACTTTACAGGATTGATAATGGAATTCATAGAGACGATGAATGCGCAAAGGGGCAAGTTTTACATTTGTATACAACATAGAGTTTGCATGGTTGGTCACACATGTCAATCATTTTCCACCATGAAGGTTAGTGAAAGCACCAGGGTGAGAGACTTCAGGAGTTTTAAAAAATATTTTTAACTGCATATTAGCATCTAAGAACTGTGGTGGGTATTTTGTATGTTTTAAGCTATTGATTGAAGTAAAAGTAGTTTAAAGCCTGGCAACATTTTTGTTTGTTTATTTGCAAACACTGGGGTAAACCAGGTGTATAATTTGAATAATAGTGTGATCTGAATGTTTTTACCAGCCAATATTACCCATCTCATAAAATCTGCAATATGTGTCTATGAATAATATACTAGCATATCTCTGTTTAGGGCTAACGGTATTACAGTATGTTTTCGGGAGTATTATACATTCTAATTGCAATCCAAATAGTACATGTTTAAGACCTTTGCAGTATGTATTGCAGTTTGGTTCACCCATTTTATGAATAATGAATTGTAATTAGAGCCCTAATTATGCTCTGAAATATTCACAGGTTTTTGCTTAATAGGTCCCCTAATGCATTTGGTTGGGGTGAAAATGAAACAACTAATGACACATAAAATAGGGGGTGTGAAAGAAAAAAAAAAGTCCAAATGGCTCACAGAAGCAATAAAAGATCTCTGCCAATAATGACATGCGAACGTATCCAGCAGAGAGTTCGAATACACAGAGCTGAGATGAAGTAAATAGTGAGACAACCCAAGATCAGACTTATCATCTAATCCCTAAAACTATTAACTTGTGTAACTTCGGTAATTTATTCACAGTTGGCTGTAAACACTTGGCTATAAACAAGGATTGAGGCATGCTGTTGTGACGCTGGAAATGAACTGACTGTGAAACTACCTCGTTGATTTATTCAGAGCAGAACATGAAGTTTGCATGAGAGTTTTTCTGCACTACCAACTACTTTATGCGTTATTGAATGTTTTCTAGTGCGAGAGATCTTACTGTAGTCTGAAGTGATCAGCATGCACCACCGCTGTCTGCTGCTCTGTCACCCAGCGTCAGTCTCCGAAGTAGTACATGTGAAGAATTTTTGAGCAAAAAATATCACCACTGAGCATTTACTGCGTTTAACATTTTAGTTAAAATGTCACACCCAAGACAACCACACCAGCAGTTTGGCTTTTTAACTTTGTCCTTTTCCCCAGTTGCATGGATGACAGTGTCAGACTGTTGGTTAGTTGGTTGGCCCTCCGCTTCGGTCAATACTGATATTTCAAAAACTGCAGCACTGGATGGATTCCCTTGGAGATAAAGCCTTGTGATTTTTCCTTTATTATCACCGTTTAGTTGACATGCCTGGTTTCATTTGGTTGACATTCATGTCCCCCACTCAGGATGAATGGAAAACTTTGCCACTGAGATTGGCATTAGGACATGCTGTACGTCACGACATTTCTGCACACTGTATTAAAAATACCACATTGTGTATGTTGAGAATTTCAGAGGAGGTGTTAAGTGATTTCATGCACCATTATCCCCCATCAGCAGACTCACTATTGTCTTCTGCTTGATTAAGGCATATAAATTCAGAACAGCTGGCTCAGCAGTAGCAGTCTGTCCGTAGCACCCGCATACACACCACTACATCTGGCATGATAGGGCCAATTACGACAACACAGCAGTTATGATATCAAAGATCAAAGCTGCCATCAGTTTCCAAAGTGACACCGAGAGACTCGTGATCCGAGGCAATTACCAGTTTGTTACATGCCTCTGAGATTAGGAGGGAGAGGGGGCACTATGAAGTAGATTGCACCATCACATGTCAAGTGGATCTGTATGTCAATAAATACTGGCCTCCTTGGATGAATAATGAGGGAGAATTTGTAGTTTTTGCTGTTCGGGGGAATCCTAAAGGTTATCAGCAAAACATTCATAACAGAGGTGATGGTTGTATGCGTGTGTATGTGTGTGTGTGTGAGAAAGAGAGTGTTTGTGTGTAAGACTGAAGAGGAGATGAGCCACTGCTATCTGTTTGACATTTCTGTCAGTACTGGTATTTGAACTGCTGGGTAGCTCTGACAAATGCCATGGCTATCACAGGCTCGATTTTAATTACACCTGACTAGGTCTTTCAGGGGCTCAGGGATGAACTTAATTAGCCAGCAAGCACTCGGGCTAGTTCTGGCATTGGTTGGTACAACACTCATAGCTTCTTCTTCTGTGGCTTTTCATTGGCATTTTAATGGTCTCTGTCTATACAAACTGGGAGAATGAACAAATGGGGGGAGAGCAAATGGGCTTGAGGGACGGCAGGAGTCTTATTTTCCGATACCAACTTTGATGTTAATGTTTGGTTGTTGTACAAGTTAAAAATCCTTTTCAAATGCCACAGACTATAATAGTACAACCTCAAAATCACACAGAATGCATGTAAATTAAGTAGTGTAAGAAGTGCTTTCATGGTGATACACAGACCGAACAATAGCCTTCTTGTTTTGTTAGGACTTGGATGCAGTTCTTCACAGGCCAGTTTGCACACATCAAGTGCTGTCTCTTATACACATCTGTTCACCATTATCACACATTTTACCTGGCTACAAATGTGCCGACTACGCATTACTCGAAATTAGACCATCAGACATTTACTCAAAACAAATACAGGGATTGGTTTAAAATTTAAATTTACAATATTTCAGTTAAAAATGAGGCATTTGGAATTAGTATACTGTACATGTAACTGAACTATAATGTGTGTTGATAAATGGCAACCCATTAATTTCACCACTTTAGTTTTTCCATGATCTAATATGCTGTGTTCTGAGTCCTGCTCAGTGGCAATCATCCTAACACCAGTTTGTGACTGCAAAATTATTTCAGTAATGACTATACAATATCTATGAATGTGTCCAGTTACAAAAAAACAAACTCAAATTATACAATGTATGAATAAGGCTGAATAATACCTCCCTGCTGCACAGAGATATACAGAGACAGAGTGTATAATTTGTGTATGAAAGGTTGTCACACCAACGTGTCACTGTTTCAGTCTTTGCTGTTAAGGCTATGCTGAGTAAAGGTGGATGTGGAGAGTAAAAACTATGTAAAAATACTGGTATGTAAAAGCTACGAGCAGGTCCATCTGTTGTTGAATATGTAGAAAAAACTCAAAATATTAAGCCAAAATAAAACTGAATATAAAATATTTTTACCCAAAGCTGCAAACCAGACAAACAAGGACCTATGGACTCTTTTTGGATATGTCAGTCTTGTACCCTTAAGAATCTCTAAAACAAACAAAAAAACAAAAAGGTAAATAAAATGACATTTTGACTTTTATGTCTCAGTTATTTTTCCATTCACCTGTCAGTGAAGCAGCTCGTTCAATTGTTTGCAGCTTTGTGGGGGAAGAAGCTCAAGTTCACAAATACCAGAAAGGACACATGAACAGTTTCACTGTAAAATGAGGTATCCAACTTTTAAAAGATTCTTTCATGTACTTTTCAACTGCTGACGATAAAACTATTACTAGCAAAAGTTATCCGTTGACAAAAACATTTGCTCATGTTCAGCAATCTGAAACCTCTTGGGTTTTTCCCCCAAAAACAGATGACATGTTGAAAGGGGGGATTTTTCTCTTTCAGATAACTGGAGAGTAACAGAGTAACTCAGTCTCATCTTTAATTCGATTTTTAGAGCTGGAATACATTTGTTGTTGCAATGTTCTGTATTTAATAACAGTAACAATAAGACATTAAAATTTCATATTTGGGTGACCCAAGTCTGTGAGCATAAAAACATTTGACCAATGAAACGGCGTTCCCAATTTATTTCAAATTCAGTAGGATTTAGGGATTAAACACATTCTTCCAGTTGTAAGTGATACAGTATTATGACTGAAGCTATCATAACTTTGTGATACCTGCGTGGTTTGACTAGTTGGACAAACTGGCCATGTCTGGGCACTGATAGCCTGACACTGAGACTTACTGATTTCAATTTTAAAGCATAAATAGATCTGACCGCCGGATTCATTATGTTTTGCAATAGCCAAGCGTACATAATACACAAACCAAAAATACTTAACTTTTCTTAAGATGTTCATACAACTATCTTGAGTAATGTGATTACAACATAAATATGAAAATAGACTTGAAAAGCTTGAAAAGATAAACATGTTTAGTGCGAAGTAATAAAATAATTATATAGTCATAATTTCATAGAAAAAAGTTTTTCCCGCAGAGTGATGTGAAAAACAATACTGGGAAAACATGAAGAAAATGCCATGACACCACTGATAAATTCTTTACAAAATGCTTTTTGGGTTACAAAGTGTGAAAAATATTCCTATTGTCCTCATAAAAACGCCACATTGAACGAGGCAAGTATATTATACCGCATGGGGTAGAATGTGTGTGTTTTTTTTTTTTGTTTGTTTTTTTTATACAGTAGTGACTGATAGGAAGGCATTGTTCACCTTGGCTCCCTCAGGGGCCTTAGTTCCATGAGTCATCAGCTCCTGGATGGTCATCCAGTTGTCCAGGATCTTCTTGTTGCGTTTCTTCATCATCTTCTTGTGGCTGAGCTCTATAATGCTGACTTCCTTGCGACCCTCGCTGCTGCTTTGAGGATTCTCCCTCAAGCTTTCCAGCCGACTACGCTGCATGAACTCCCGTCTTTTTCTCTGTTCTTTTGCCCTGACCAGGTGCTGTTTCCTTTCCTCTTTACTCCAGTACCTTCCCATCTTCATTTCACTCATTGCATCGTCGTCTGTGGTCATTCCCCCACTACGCTCTTCTTTAATCTTTAGGGCTCGCTCCCTCAGGATCTTGTCTCTCACAGGCCTCTTAGTGATGTAGCGGGTGCCGTCGCTGCGGATCTTGACCTTCCACTCCATCTTGGGCTCAATAATGGGCCTCTGAGGCTCTTTGCACACACTTAGCAGGCTGAGCTGGCTCTGAGCGTACTCCACAGCTGAGCGCTGCTGGATCAGCTGCATGTAGCTCTGGTAGTGGCGGGCATGAGCTGGGATGTTGGCCTGCCTTTGCTGGGAACTGTGGGATGGAGAGAAGTAAGGAATCTGGCAAGCATGTGTCTTTAATGTCCCTCTGCTCTCGTCCTCAGCCTGAGGTGTCTGGTCCGACTCAGAAGGATTGCTGTGGTCAGGGCTGCTGCTCTTGCCCGGGACTGGAGCACGGCATGCTGGGATGGGGCTCAGGCTAAGAGAGTGACCAGTGGCAAGACTGCTGCAGAGGTTCCTCTGGTTGGTGAGACTGACCATTCTCTGGAGTGAGTGCTCCGGGGAGCGGTCCATTGCCAGAGGGGTACTGCGTGAACTCTCTGCTGTGTTATAGGCACTGGAGCTGTCCTTGTCCGATTTCTCCAGCCTCTCATTAATGTCTGCCAGCTTACCCCTTGTGGGCTCGCCACGGTGGAGGCTTTGGTTTTTGGTGGAGGGTGCAGAGCGGCCCGTTGAGGGAGACTGCTGGCCCTTACGAAGCTTGTGGGCCTGCATGATGTTCTGACATTCAAGCTCGATGCTGCGCAGCTCCTCGTTGAGCATACGCAGCTCATGCTGTACGCCGCCCTGCTCCCCCATGCTGCACTCAATGGTGCTACGGCGGCTGTAGAACAGGTCGTACTCGCCGCTGTTACGAATTTGACACTTCAGCTCCAAGAGCTGCTGGAAACGGTCACCCTCCGTCTCATCATCGTCCTCATCCTCTTTGTCCTCTAGCCGCGTGGAGCCAGTGGTACAGCGTGTGTCCCGACTGTCTCTCAGGCACTGGGACAGACGTCTCTGGATGTGTGCCAGGACGTTATGCTCTGAGCTTTCCATTCTGTCTTTTATAGTCAGTACACTGTCCTTATGATGAGGGAGTGTGGAGCAGGTGGGCTTATCATCTTCTGCTCTCTGAAATGAATAAGGTAAACAAAACCAACCTGAAATACTCATATATGAATACATGGTACAACTGCAATTCTAACTTTTAATGATCCTATTTTTTATTAGCATATTAAGGTGTGGCACTTACTGCAAGACTGTTCTTACTTCCTTTTTTATTACTAACATGCATAATGCATATGTTTTTAACTTATCAACATTTTGCAACCATGCTTGTAAATATGTTTTGGCTAATTAAACATACAGCATTTACAAACAGGGTAATATATAGAACTGTATGTACTGTAATTTATGTAGTGTAGTTTTACTGTCCTCATTATGGAATGAGGACAAAAAGACAACAAAAAAGTTGCCACGCGTATTTAAGAGTTCAGGAAATGCAGCCCTGTTCTGCATTCTCCTGAAGGATTACATATGCTGCTGTGCGTAACTCTGTTATACAGCTCTGTTACTTCAGGGATTGTTTCCTCTCTGCCATGTCTTTGAAGTCCCATTTATATGGATTTTTGTTGTATGCTCTCCTTGCAACAAAAACAGAATTTTAAATTATGATTACTAATGTTTGGAATTTAAATGGTTCAACGGTCCCCTGCCATAAATATTCATAATCATCATTTTGTATTCATATTTCAAAGGGCAAAGCTTGTTTTCACTCAGTTTTGTGAGGAAAGTCGATGAAGAGTTTGATTCCAGCTATGCCGCTGCCTAGATCTGTAGTAATTTCAAGGAAAAGGTTAACATTGACTTTGAATAATGACCTAATACTGTCAAAGCAATTATTGGTCAATGCGATGGTATGACGTAACATAACACAGTGGGCACTACGGCCTGTCAGTCTGTGGGAACGATAACTTAAACCTAATGTTTTTGCTTGTTTTATTCATATCAAACAGAGCAAATAAAAATAAACTGTTTCCAGGAGTTTCTAAAACCCAAAGCTTATCGCTAATCCAGTCACACAAAGCGTATGTTATATTGCTGTCTGACCTGTTCATTCTCCTGCTCCTCCTGCAAGGCAGCTAATTCCATCTCCTCTCTCTGCTGCTCCTCCAACATTTCCATCTTCAGCTGCTCCAGGAACTCACTGTGCTCATCATCCAGCCAGGCCTCCTCCAGCTAAGGGTGAATGAAAAAGGAATGCATATAGAGGTAAAAGGGTGAGTGTTATTTGTCAAGGCCTAAAGCTTATGGCGACACAGTGTCTCAAAATAAACAGTTGGGTGTTCCTAATGGGATTTTCTTGGGAAAAAAAAAAACCCAACATGGTTTTGAAATGAGAAACTGCTAGCTCGCTCTTAACCAACAAAACACCGCCCTTCATCTTTAAAACATGCATTCTAATCTTAAAATCAAGCCAATACGATTTAATGGACATAAGACTGCCGCCTTTGACCTATTTAGTGCACACCATCCATCATCTGTTTGTCTGCTTGATGTAAGCCAAATGGGATCCATATCCGAAGACTTCAGATTTACTACGTAGAGACACATTTAATTACAAAGAGTCCACTATCGCTCCTGGCTCATCTGCACTGCGGCAGAGTCCCTTCCGCTTATTCGCCATCGGCCTTGGGCCTGAACTCACTCCACATTAGCATGCCATTAGCTTTTATGGCTTAGTGTTGGAAGTCAATTACAGTGGCGCTACATAAAAATAAAACATGATGAGGTGTCTCTGTGGTATCTTCCACTAGGAGTGGTTGTGGTGGTGGGGAGGGAGCGGGGGAGAGGGTTGGCTACTCCAGACTACCAAGGTTTACTCTGAGCAAATATACAGTAAATGACAAAACCTCAGGGCTGTAATTTGCAACTTGTGTGCTTCCTTTACCCAAGTTAGGCCCACAGCAGATTTTTCAGTCAGTGGCTTAAAGATATGTCGGTGTGAGATAAGTGTGTGGTAGTTTCTAACCTGCAGCTCAGGTCTGGCAACCAGCAGGACAATGTTCCTACTCTCGTCGTTGGAGAGGGCAGCCATTGCTTCTTCTCGGTCTTGTACATCTTGGCCATTAATCTGAAGATGACACACAAACACGATTACCACACTCACTGTCGAGTAAGCAAACATGTCTCGTGTACACAAATGCAAACATTTGAACACAGGCATAATACATACACACACATACAGTGAGGTCCAGCTTTATCCTGCCCAATACAAAAACCCTTAAGATAAACAAAGTACCACAATAAAAGTGCCACTGCACAATAATGCCTTTTTTTCTCTGGAAATTGTAAACACTCTCTGCTGCTCCTCTAATATGAAGCAGGACCCAGCAGTGATTATGAATGGGACAGTGGCCGCGGGCCGACGGAGCTGTTGTGTTCACCAAAGTATCCGGCAGCGTACATACATCTAGCTGTACAATTAACCGGCCACTGACAGGGGGCGTCCATCTTTTTGCAGGCAGACTAATGGCCCTGTCACTGCTGGATAATGGTGCCAGAGTACTGGTCTGCCTCACGAAAACACACACCCCCCTCCTCCTGCCGTAAATCAGTCACACAACACACGGTCTAATTGTTTGCCGGTGTCTCCCAACAGCGCTTATACATCTGCCCCCAACATCTAATAATTGTTTGCAGAGTATTTACTGGATTTTATTCTTCTTTCCTCTCTCTCACAGTGTACTGCTGTTCATACTAAACCTTATTTTCTGCACAGAAAACAAGCCTGTTTTTCTATTATTTCATGAATTCCCTTCATCTGCCATTTATATTGTAGCGCCCATTCATCGTCAGTGTCCTGTGATAGTTACACTACCAATTTGTGGCGTCGCAATGAGCTCCTGTGATCTTCCTGTGCCAATCTTAAAACTGGACTAATCAATATATTTCATATTAACGGATTAATGGATTAAATGACTATATGTAATCTGAAAGGTGTTGCTCATCTTTCAGCTTGTTGCTTGGGTTGTCAAGGCCTGCAAACTCCACTGCCAAACATCACATTTCTAGAATGGGTAGACATACAGTATCTTTTCAGTGGAAAAAACCCTGATAAACCCGATGTACACTGCAACTGCAACTAGATGGTGAACATAGTAAACACCAGAGAAGAACCAGATGTTTCCCTCAGGAGATTGTGATCAGCAAAACAGAACTACCAATGTTGGTCTTTTTGCTGAAAGTGTAAATAGTTAATGGTTTATCATACAGTTAAATAAGGAGATATTGTGTCAATGTAATTTTCTACATGTTTCTCTGCCTCTGAGTGGTTGAACAAACCCATTTGTGCAGCTTTAACATTAAAAGTGGGGGCTCTAACTCAACTCCACAAAAATAATAATCACCCACGTAACCCATAGGAGCAACACTGTCCAGCCCTTAGGCCTAACATGCTGCTCCTCGTCGGGGTGCAGAACTCCTCCAGATCTCAGGCCTGAAGATGAAGCTAAGGGCTAATTACAGTCTTAGCCTTTCAGCTATGCCACAGGAGGCCATGCGCTGCGGCGCAGCACCATCCTCAACCAGAACTCTTAAAAACCCCTATTGGTGCTGAGTCTGTAACTAAAAAAGCCAGGGGGGGCAGTTCTCCCCCTCTAACAGTCACAGCGGGGGCGAGTTCCCCCTTTAATGTGCTGCCATTAAAAATGAATGGGCTCTCCTGCTGGGAGACAGTGGTTGTGTGCGACAAAATAAAAGGAGACTTTTTATGTTGAATCAAATGAGAGCTGGTGTAGACAGGGCCAGACAGAGAGAGAGAGAGAGAGAGAGAGAGGGTGTCCCACTGTACCTGCAAAATGCGATCCCCCTCTCGGATGCGTCCATCTCTGGCAGCGATGCTGTTGGGACTGATCTGTGAAGGTAGAGGGAGAAATGTAATGCCTCTAAAACACTTTCAATCTTAATTCAAGAGAATCAAGGAATAGCTGAAAAAAATGTTTGAATTCATTATGAATATCACCCAGCTAGACATGTCTAGGCTTTTATTAACAATGTGAGCAGCACACACTGGGTGAGCTGCCATGGAAAGACCATTGATGTCAAATGATTTTCCCATGGTAACTTGGTCAGTTTTTAAAACCATTTTGGCCGTGAGAAAAAGCCAAATAACAAACTGGGTTATCACCGTCATCATTTAAGTCCTCAATTGTATGCACCTCAGTTGCGATATCCTGGCAGGTTGATAGAGCACAAGCCTCTGCATATAGCAACTACAGCCTATAACTCAACCCCAATACATGATGCACCTGCTCCTCCTATAAGTAATGTTAGTGAACAAGGGGGCAGGACACTCTTTCATCGGCCAATCAATCGGTGTCTGGGGCCATTCGTTTCACTCTCTCCTATCAGGTGGGATCTCTGGAGATGGTGAAGTTCTGTGGCACTCCATCTTCATGATAGTCCACTCCCACACAGAGGACCACTCATTAATGGGAGGGAGGTCACTAGACAGGAATGGGGGTAGGAGGCCTGGAGGGGAAACTGAAGATAATCTTTCTGCGGTTATGGGGAGAGCACGCACACCCTGAACAATCCACAACTGAAATATAGGAAAACATAGGGGATCTGCTAATTGTTAAAGACATCATTGTTAGTGGTGAAATGGCTGTGGTTACAGTTTTGCCACAGAGCAAGGAGGTTTAACTCTCAGCTTTGGTCCATTTTTTGTGTGGACTGTGCTCTTCTCATTGTGTTTGAACTGTCGGGAGAAAATGGATCTGAGGAAAACAAAGAGGTGGGGGGTGGAGTGTAAACTCTTGGCTGCCCATTGGTGTGAATGAGTGTGCCTGTCGCAGCTTTGCCACGGACTGGTAACTTATGCAAGGGGACCTGCCCAATGCATGCTAGGATATACTCCAGCCCCTGTCCCCCCTGAATAGAAATAACTATGTACTAGAGGACAAACGAAATGTACTTTTTCTGCTCTTGTTCTTCTGCATTAGTTAACCACTGTGCTGTGAAAGACAATTAAAACAAAGGGAAATCAAATTAAACAACAACGAGTGGAACAATGTGGCCACTCAACACGAGCTACAAATCTAAGAAATTTAGCATGTTTTAAAATGACCTTGCATTTTTCCAAACTTCACGTTGATTTGTTCTTATGCAACACAACAGCACCTTATTTGAGCATGCAACAACCTGTATACAGTGACATTCAGCCACCTCATCTAAATGCAGCAGGCTCCTCTTAGCCTGACTTTTTTTTTTTTGCAGAGCGAACACTTAAGGATGCTGCCAGGAGCCACAGACCTCAGTGATTTATATTCCACTCAGCTCTCAAAGCGAACACCTTGCAGGGTCCTAGTCAACTTCAAACGAATCGGAGAGAAAGTTGAGCAGAATGGAGAACGGCACTTTCTATGCCACCAACAAGTGGACTGACATGCTTGCTGATGTCTGCTGTACTGGAAGTACTAGGTGCACAACAAGACCTGAAATCATTGTTGTTGTTGTTTTTTCTGTCTTGGAAGTCATTCAGTGTTGGCAGTTGAAAGTGTAATCATGCAGTTAGAACATTGCCAAACTGTTCAATAATGTCATTTGTGTTTGATAAAAGAGTTTAATATTAAAATTACTACACCCAGTAGAGAAACCTGCTATGCTCACATGAATGCTAAAGTGAAACATAAACTGGAAAATTAATATTAAATGTCACAATTGATTTAGTCTCAAAAATTTGTTTTTTCTAGTTTCTGTTTGGACATTTTACTCAGGCACTCTGACCTAGCTGTGATGATTGTCTGTTTCTACAGCACTGTATGATATGTAAATGTGAGACTTCAAAGAAATTAAATGTAGAATTTATAGAATATGCATATACCTTTTGCCCCAAGAGTATTATTATTTTCATTTTCTAACAGCTAGCAACCGTGGTGGTTGGCAAAACAAGAAACTAGCGAGAGGAATTTACATGTATGATGCATATTTTCTTGGCAGTGTCTCCAGGAGCAAGGCAAAGTGGGAAAAGATAAAAGAGAGATGATTCAATGTGTACAGAGACCTCGACTGCAAAACTTAAGTTTCCTCATGGCAAACTAAGCTGGAAGAAGCACTCGTATCTATCTCGTATGAATGAAATAAACCCTATCTAGTCGAGTCATCCAAGTCTCACATCTTGCAAGTTTTCCACTCACCTCACTGACATAGATGGCCACATCCTCCTCTTCATCTGTCCTGTAGCACAGAGTTAACCCCAACTTCTCTTGGCTGTTGAGTCGACACAATTCCACTTCCTGTGTAGATAAAAGGGGAAAAACTAAAATGTAAAAACAGAGTCCACATCCATGCGTGGCATGCCAACATGCTGATGTTCAGTTTAGCATATTAGCATGGCAAAATTTACTAATTAGCACTACACAAAGTGCAGCTGATGGGGATGTCAGTAGTTTCACAGGTACTGAAGGAGCCATGAATGTCTGCCCCAAATTTCTTGGCAATCCACCCAATTGTTGTTGAGATATCGACAACAACCGGATGACACTGAATCACAAATGTCAACCTCAAGCTGGCACTAGACATGCGAGGGGATCACTGAAGTTATTGGGGTTTGCCTTCTGGGGACCATGAATTTCTGCAAATATGTTGGCAATTCATCTGATAGTTGTTGACATATTTCAGTCCGGGGCAAAGTGGTCAACCACCTAAGCAACAGGCAGACATTGTCATTCCTGGAACGAAGGCAAGCTGAACATTTAAGGATATAGAGAACATATAACGCTCATTTTTTAACCCGGGAAATAGGAGTTGACAAAACAATCTCACCACGGGGTCAATTTAGTAGAAGTTCTGGGGTCTTTGATCACATCACATAGACTTCTTCAGGAGATGGAGTTTGACCAGTTGTCATGGAATTGCGGAAGGTCAAATTCCCATTTTTCTGAAAAAGTAAAACCAACATGGAAGAAAAATCCTTGAGCTCCAGAACAGCGACTAAACGAAATGAACTTACGGTGATATTATTTTGCCAACAATGCAGTTTCTGTTTCTGTACCAACCTTTAAAGAAGAAAACAGACACTGATCTGAGACACCAAATAAATTCCATACAGTTACATAAAACTAAAACGTCGATGCATGACAATGGCTACACAAACACGAAGGATCTCCCTCACTGAAGATCAAATAACAAATATTCTTCCAAGTTCCTTCACAAAAATTCCAACTTGTTGTTGAGTTTGAATCGTCAACTCTTGTGTGCGGTTTTTGAGTCTCAAAGTGTTTGATCATGAAAGACGCTCTCAGCTTGCAGAGTTTGATCGGTGGAGCTTTGATGAATGTCAAAGGACCTCAAGTGTTTTTCTTTCAAGTTGCTGCCAATTTATAGAACGTTAGACTATAAATAAACTGTAATTATGCTAGTGCTACCAGATATACATGTTTGCTGCAGCACTAACGTATTCCTCATCTTCCCATGGGGAGAGATAAACAAACTATTGACTTACAAATCAGTGGTCGCCAAATTTCCCACGAGCCTCTTGGAACATAACTTAGCACCCTGGTATCTCCACGAACCCGTCATTTAAGTTCATATTTACAAAAACACAAAAAGTGAGATTTGATTAACCACACCCAGAGCTTGGGCGGCGTGCCACAGTCCCCCCCCCATCTAAAATCAAAAACCAACCAAACACTACTTTCTAATTTCCACATTTTCACATAAAGCACTCTGCACTCTGTTTCCCACAACAGAGGTGCAGCCAAACACACCAAACAGCACAAGCCCGTGCTCCATCTCCAAATGCTGAAACATATCAAGGGGTGTTGGAGGGAATCAAGTGTGAAATGGCCTCTCCTCCCAAGGTCTTCATTAGAGCAGAAACACACCAACTCTCAGCAGCAGGAGTGAGGTGGTTGAGTGGAGAGGAGGGTGGAGGGGGGCAGAGAGAAATGAGGCAGTAGCGAGGTCTCTGGTGGGGCTCAGAGGGGTCTCGCACAGAAACAGATTCATTTCCTCTGTGACAAGTGTGGGTTGGCTGGTTACACGTGTCAGATGTGGCAAGGCTTGGGAAGAGGACGGGTGGGGATGGTGTGTCTGGAGGGGTGGTGGTTAAAGTCTGACCACGGCGGGATGAGATGAGGGGAAGAACGGGAGGAGGCCAATACCACTGCCAGAGAGCTACCACCTGGTGCCTCTGGCTACCCCTGCTAAACTGTTTATGACCCTCCCCCTTCAATTTCCTCATACAAACACACAAACACACCTTTAGGCTCAATTCCAATTTTGTCCTTCTTCCCAGTCACTAATTTCTTCATATACTTCTCGAACTCTGCTTTTCACCCACATTGACAGATACATTTTGGACTGGGATGTGCTGCTGCTGCTGCTGCCGGGCTATACACACTCCCATTCACTCTCATACTCAAAAGAATAATTCCTGCGTCCCTGCACAAACCCTGTACTTACACACACAAGTACACTCAGCAGAGCACACGCGTTAGCACAGACATTAAAAAAAAAAAAAAAAAAGAGCTGGAGAGAAACGACATCCGAGCTTTGTCGTTTTATCTTTTCTCGACAGCCTCCACCTGACGGGGAGCTCAGATCTTTAATTGACTGTCTCAGAAGCGATGACAACTTCAAACCCCCGACTGATATGTAAGGATACAACGTGAAAGAGGGAAGAAGCTTTCGTGCCGACTACATGAACAAAGTCAGATGCATAAATCCATCATTAACTATGTTAAAATTGTTACTAATGAGCTACCTCCGTTATTGTTGTTAGCAATATTATTAAAGCGGCGCGTCTCCTGATTCAACGGAGCAGTCATGGAGGTAATGGGAGCTGCGGAGACGGTGCACACCTTGCATGCTAATATGATGTGAGAAGTTGAAGTGGGATATCTGTTGGAAATACTGAAGTCACAAGCAATGTCTTGGAGACATCTGTCTAAAAATAAACCACACAAATTAATCGCTAGTACCGAGGCAAAGCAGAGGTGTGAGCAGGCACTACATCATCCCTATCTGGCTCTGGGAAACAGGCCTAAAGTTACCTCTGACTAATTAACTACATATAGTGCAGGAGACCTATGGCTAAATGATCAGAGAGAATAGATTGCTACAATTACTGCATGTTGGATGAAATGTCAAACCTGCATGTGTGTGTGTTTAATGTGCAGCACGTCACTCTTTTGTCTTTACCGTATGTTCTTTTGGTTTCTTGTTTTAAGAAAACTATGTAGAAAAAAAAATCGCCCACTCATGCTCCTCAGTAAAAAGAGGGGTGTCTCTTGATCCATCAAACACACGTTCACCAATCTCTGTCCCTCCTCTTGCCGTTTTAATTATTTTTTTTCCCCCTCCATTTTCCAGCCAAGCTCTCTGCCTCTCAGGCAGGAGAGGCACAGGGACGAGGGATGACAGTAAATTGATGACTGCGATTGCGTGATTAGGGGGGAGATTGGCGCCCACCATCAAAGCACATTGGATGCTGTCATAATAATATTGCCTTTGATTACCAGTAATTAAAAAGGCAGTCACAAATGCATTGATGGCTACCAGTACCTCATGTTGTCAGAACTCACCGAAACTAATCAAAGGAACGGATACTAACACGGTGTTGTGGCCATATACACATCAACGGATCCAAGGAAATGTATGATGTTTGAGTGTGAAACTCTGGCTATGAGGCATGGCCTGTGTTTCATTTATCCAATCAAGCTAGCCATCAGAGAGGGCAGAGACAGAGAATCCTGCGCTGAGTCCAGGATTTGTTTAGTCTTAATCTTGGGGGGGAATGCACATTCATAATCAATCAATTGGCTGCAAGATATCCCCTTCCACTGCTCCACTGCTTGTGAAGCAGGACTTAAGTCCAACTTCAAGGTTAAACTGAGAAGGAGCTGCAGTGGAGAACATTAATGGTGGACATTGACTGTCAGTCCCTACTGGGTACAGGTACACAACAGAACTAATGGTTACTGGGAAAATTAAAAAAAAAAATCACATTATAGTTGGAAACTGGAGAATGAGTTTACAAGAACTGCAGTACCCTGGTCACTGAAAAACCGACCAGTAATCAAATTTCTTGACCTTTGACCCCTGAACATATTTTCAATCAAGGCTGGTTTATTTTAAGTGTTTAAGACGACACTGTAGTGAGAGCTTTAAATTGAGAATGTGACTGACTTTCACAGATAGTCAAGCGTTCATCTGTGGAAATCGATCTTTACAGAAGTGTAGAAGCTCCCATTCTTTATTTCAGGGTCCGTTTTCACTTTAGTCAGACTGACTAGGTTTTAATTACTTTGGATGCAAATGTGGTGCTTTCTTTCATCCTGCTACGGATAGATAGGACTCGCTGTCTGCACTCTTTCATGAGCATGTGCTCGTCTAAAAACCTAGACGAGTGGTGCCACTTTGCAGTAAGACTACCCTTATGAAGAATTTATAAATGGTTTATAATAAGTTTATTCATTCGGATGTTAACACTTTATAAATTATGTATTGACTAATATAAACAAGTTATAACAGTTTTCATACAATGATGCAGGCTCACTATTTGGCAAGATCAAGTTAATGCTTGCTACCCATTAATCTTACTAATGACTTACTTCCGTTTATAACTGGTAAAAGGAAGTCTAATTGTAAGATGTAAAACACATAATTTATTAAGGAATTACTATTATTTATAACTGGTAAAAGGGAGCCTTATTGTAACTCATTAATTCCTTAAGGAAAGTTACCAACTACATTACCTGGAATGCTGAAGTCCTAAAGAAGATACCAACCAGCAAAGGGCGGCAAATCTCCATTTTAAAATCCAGTGTGCAGAACAATCTGATAGCATATGTCATATCAACACCTGTGACTATAATGAGGAAGCTGCTGATAGCATGTCAAGGTAAACAATACTGCCAAGGCCTTAGAGTCTGAATCTGGTCATTTGATATTATAATTTGATTTGCCAAATGAAACTTTTTGACCATTAAGATGCTGATGGTGGTTAATTGCTAGGTAAAAAAGCTTAATGATGGAGGTTACAAAGAAAGCTCAGTAACTAATGATAATGACAGTCCTCGGACACGGGTCTGCTCTCCACCCCTACACCAGCCTGCGATCTTTCGGTGACAGAGCGCTCAGTGCGGCAGCCTCCGCCCTCTGGAACTCTCTCCCGGAGGAGATTCACGCAGCCTCGTCTCTGGACATTTACAAACCAGCTGAAAACACACCTGTTCACCAAGGATTATGGAAATTTATTTTGCAAGCAACAAGTCACTGTTGCCCATTTTATCTAATGTGTTATAACAGTGTATAAATGATTTATAAAGTGTTAACAAGCTAATTAATAAACTGGTAATAAACCATTCATAGATCCTCTATAATGGTAGTACCAGATGAGTTTATATGTTATGTCCATACAGCATGGAAGAAAAAAAAATCAGGTTTCTCCAGCAGAAATCTAGCTGCATTAACAGGGTTTTACTTCTAATTACAGAAATCTTTTCTCTTTTACATGATGTTTAAGAAATAATTTTGCCTTAAAATGCCATCAGCAACCTGGTTACTCAAACCTGCATTACTTTTTGGCCAACTGGGGAAAGCAGAACAAGCTATAAACTGTTAAATATTTAGTTCTTTAGCTATTAAATGCCACATTATGTTCACCATCTAGTCGCTAACTTAGTCTGCCATTTGGTGCTGCCCATATAGTGAGCAGTGGGTTTATCAAACCTGTCTCATTGAGAACAGCTGCCTGCTGTGGCTGGAAAACGGGGTTAATAACAGTGGTGGTGAGACTGAATCAAAATAGACAGGCTGCATTCAGACCGACATTAGCCTTGCATGAAAAATTTTCATTTGAATGAGATCAGTCTAGTGTCGCAGTGGGGGTGCCAATGCATCAGGCACCGGCAAAATAAAACAAAAAACCCCAACAACACAGAGTTATATTTCTCCACACTGCAACACAACGTCATCAATCAATATGCACGAGCTCACATTCCATTACTACGACTGTAACGTTGATGTCATATGCATTTCCACTGTTTACCTTGCAACTGTTGCAACAAAAAATTAAGCTATTACAGTCGTGATCCTGTCTCGCAGTTTTATAAACGGCGTTGCAGCGTTTTGGCATTTGATACGCTGCTTACTCAAACCAGCCTGCTTCAGTTGTATTTCATGTGTCGCACACACACACACACACACACACACACACACACACACACACACACACACACACACACACACACACACATATTCACACTCACACTCACACTCACAAACACCAATTCAGGAACTTTATTTGTTTTAACACCTGGCAAAACAATGAGCAAAAAGGCGCCAACTAGGGTGCTATTTCTCTGTGGGTTCACCTCTATGAGTGACACCTTCGGCATCACATTAAACATCAATCATCTGATCCATTGTTAGTGTAAAAAAATATTGATTAAAGCACCTATGTGCCTGTGAGCGCACAGATCGTCAGTGATATAGGTTCTATGGTGGAAAAGGTAAATTAAAAACAAACTCAAAAGAGTCTTTTGATGTTTCACAGAAAACAGTGGTTAGTCCACACAAGCTGATAACTGTGATGCCCGGCTTGATTGGATGGAGACAAGCGGTATGTGGCGTATCCTGTGGCCATTTATCTACCAGGTCCAGAATCATAACAATTGAAATTCAAACTGATTTTTCACATGAGCCCACACACCTTACAAATACACAATATACGATGAATGCATATTTCAGTGGCATCTGGCATCGCTCCTCCTCATCAGCCACTGTACTCCGGGACTCTCTCATGTTGATTACCCTGAGAGAAACATCGACGTCCTGGTGTATTAGAAAGGTGAATTAGATTTAGATGGTTTCTCTGAGATGTGACGGTGCACTGCTCTCCCCCACTGTGCTTTTTTCATCTAACAAAAGTAATTTAAGGAAATGTCTTTCCTTGGTTCTCGTTTCTCTTTTTCAGCGGGGAGTGAGGGATCAGGCCGACCCTGAAAGTGGCTTTTCAGCTTTTACCTACATCCCCTTCGCATCGTTTTCAGTTGACATACAGTAAGTGGGGCTGCATTAGTGGGTATCTAACCCCCTGAGTATGAAATAAAAAAAAATGGTGCAGGCTACAAAGCATACACAGTATAATAGGATTTGTTAATAGCAATGAGGCATAAAGAGAGGCTTTCATATATTATATTTATTCTGATTTGACACTGCTGCCTCTGCGATCCGAGCGGGTGCACAAATCTCTTTAGGATGTGAAGAAACGGCTGAAGCTCAGTGGGTGGAAGCATTCGGAACAAATTCAAATGAAACAAATAAGAGAGAGGGAGGGGTGAGCGATCATCATACATCAGACTTCTCAGAGCGCTCGCCAGCAATATGCTTGCATTGACTCAGAAATAAAGAATATTGGACCAGAGCAGAGAGCGGAGACGGAGTCTGGTTATCTCTTCCCGTCACAGTTGAATCAGTGCGTCTGTATGTATATCTGTATATGTCAGAGATCAACAGCCTTAGAAACACCACCTCTCCAGCTGCTTCTGTTACTTACACCCCAGTAAAGATGCAGAAGCAAAGAAATGAGTTTCCATCTTCTTTTTTTCCCCTTACCAGAACCTGCCCCACACACACACACACACACACACACACACACACACACACACACACACACACACACACACACACACACCTCATTTTAATTGGTTTTGATCGAGCTCAGTGTCGACCAATTTGCTAGTGTTTTCTTCCACAGTTGTGAAAACAATAAGAAAATCTCAGGTAACAGTGTCAATGTTTGGAGCTTTTTATACTTTTTGCCTTGTAAGGAAAAAAAAAACCCCAAAAAATGGAAAAACATGGAGGCATGTCATCATTGCCAGGAGAAGTAAGGTGCAATGTGGCTGATCATCTGTCACTACCGTCCCCCTGGGATCTGCCTGTAGAGTCAAAGTGTGTGTGCCCTTACACCAATTCGTGAGCATCATTGAATACAGCCTGCTCAGTGTTCAATGTGTGTCTATTAGTTGCAAGGGTTAGGCGTGTGTTTGTGTTGGTACATATGAGTATAACTGTACTAAATCTTTAGCATTAAGTGTACCACACACACACACACACACACACCACGTACACACACACACACACAATTATTTCAGCATTTAGCACACCTACCGAACGCACCTTTCAACACCATGGAGGCCATGAATGCATCATTTTCATTTCTGGTACCTTACAAAGGAAGGAGTAAGCCTTGTGGAGCTCTTTAGAGAAGACGATGATATTAACAGGTTCTGTCAGAAAGAGCCGCCAAGATCACGGCCTATGACGCTTGCCTATGACTCATAGGCTAGCAACAGCCTTGACAACAACACATTGATTGTCGCACATACAGATCAATTAGTGTAGAATTCAGATGCATGGTGCAGTGTTCATGTTTTTATACGAGTTGGATAATGAGTGGGACTGAAAATGATAAATGTCTGTGCAAGCGCTGAATATAAGTATTTGAGAGTTTTCTACTGGTTGCTTGGCAATCTCCCAGAAGTCACTGCTTGGTCAAAAGTTACAGTAAGTTACTCCTCGGATGTGAACAGATGATGAACAAACAAACGAGTCTCGAACGTTCCAGTCTTTATGCTAAGCTAAGCGAATTGGCTCTAGTGTCATGCTTAATTGACAGATATCAATTTACTCAACTGACTCTCAGTTGTGTCTGGTACACAAACAGTGCAATGGAGACACTATTTCTTTTCTCTATCTTTGGCAAACTTATCTGCCAACATATGTACTGATATACAATATCAGCAATAAGCTAAAATTACCCGGAAATAATTAATCTATCAGACTGAAGTTATCAGCGATGTCGTGCGTGTCTTACCTCATACTCGAATTCCTCTGTCCTCTCTCCATCAGCTGGAACAGGGGAGAGGTAGTCTGTCCCTTCATAGTAATCCTGCTCCATTGTATGAAGAGAATGACAGCTGTCAGGGGAGACAGACAGAGGAAGAAAGAGAGGGGAAGACAGACATGGAGGGGGGCAGAGAAACAGAAAGAGGTGGAGAGCTGGGCGTAAGCAAGATCCTTCTCCTCACTTTCTTTTAAACGTGTTCAATACCTCGAAGTGACAGGATTTCCTTGCCTTTGTCTTTGTGGGAATCTGAGGAATAAAGGATTTGTCAAGGGCTTTCACTTCCACTGGAGTGTGTGTGATAAAAGTACAGCCCCTTGTTAATAACAGCATATCCACATAATTTGCTTCCTGCTCTTGACAGACAAAACCCCCCACACTGTACAGTGTAATTCCACTATGCTTCCCTCAGTCACTGAACAAAACAGCATTGTGAGGGTCTAACAAGATGAGCAGCTTCGGTTGCCACACAAGATAATCACGATGGACAAAAACTTCAAAAAGACGCTCTGTTAAACAAGTTGAGTGATGTGTTCAGGGGCTGTCTGACTCTTAAGATTACCCAGCACTGTAAAACTGTCTCAAAACAATATTCCAGTCACAAAACCAGACAAGTAAATGTCACAATGCTTTATTCTTTGATGCCTTAATATTACACATATAACAACATTTGGCAGTGGGTGCCAATAATACAATTACAGATTTTACAGTCTTGCCTCAAAAGTATGAGCGACAAACTTTTGTTATGTCTATAAAATCTGTTGTATATTGGATTGTGCACCTGATCTCAGATGAAGAGAAGAAAATGTGAGTTTTATGGGACACATTGATCACATTTGGCTTCGGCCTGGGGCTGTAAGTAGCCTACAAGCACACGTTGCTCTGTGTTGCCTAGTTTTTTTTTATGAGCCTATTTGCTTTAATCACCTTGTAAACCTTCCATGAGCCAAAATGGATACGCCAAGCAGCTCCAATTATGGCAAGAAGGCCCTGTGGGGAATTATATGGTGATGCTGTGAGATATATATACATGTGGCAATGATCTTGATCAGGTCATGTACAGTACTTTATATCTAACGTGCAACACTGACAATAGCACACACTTCTAATGATGTTTGTAATAATGAGCAGTACAGACGGCGCATCTGTCTGATATTCCATCCCTGAAGTCTCCAGTGACATATCACAGCGGATATTGAAAGAATTCAGGATGTTTATCATTGTTGGAATTAATTATCTACTGTACTCAACACACTTGATTCACAAACATAGTCCTGACTTCTCAGCTCTGTGCTATTAAAGCTCTCGCATTGCCATTGTTTCATTGTTCTGTTCCCAAGAGGTGAAATCCAGATCTTTTTTTATGGTAAACTTTTCTTCTTCACAGTTTACTTCTCCTTTGAGATGAAGAGAATATAAACTAAAACGCCAGAAGAGGAAATAATGAACCCTGTTTCCTTTTGTTGTTTTTTCCAGGAAAACCTCTTGTTGATACTTTAAACTCTCAATATTTTTTTGTACATATTTTTATGATATCTCCGAGATCTTTTTCTACCCAGCATCGATTCGGGATGTGATTAGAGTAGTGATTGTACCACATGTGTTGTTTAGAGGTATTTTACATGCAACGTAACCCGGCTATTTCTTTTTCATCTCTTCTAAATTTGTAGACATGCGAGACCAACAAACATATTTAATCTTACACCTGAATTATGTTTCTGTGCGTCAGTATCTCAGTATACAGGAGGCATGTGAAAGAGAGTCTCCTCAGACTCAACTGTTAGTATTGATTTATCTGTAAGTATGTACAGTATCTCTTTTATATCTGCCACTCAATCATAAACTCTTTCCCAAATGTCTGTGCTGTGTTCAAGTGATGTAGGAATAACAGTCGCTATGACCTGGCACATCCAAATGCTCCTGTTTTCAAAGTCACTTGAGGCTGTGACTTTTTTTTTGATTGCTTACATTTATACTCTGATTTTCCATAATTAGTGATACATTTAAATGAACCCTTAATACTGAACATTAAAATGCGAAATGCATGCATTCTGTATTAATAGCCGGCATCCTTTACTATTCTTCGACAGTTCATTTATATTTTACAGGCGTCTTGCATACTTGTAATGCTAATGCTAATTCTGCAAACACTGATATTTCTGCTTCATAGCTCAATAACACCTCCCACTCATTTTTTTCCCCTCGGTAATTACCATCAGTCGCAGCCAAAGTCAAAACAAAGACACAACAACAAACTCTGCGTCGCTCTTTGTGGCACTGAACCGAAATAATTTGTAATGATTTCAAATTAAATAAAAATATATTAAATTATATCAAACGACAGACCTGCTTAAAATTATCTTCTCTGTTCTGAATCACATTTATTGGGCCTTATTAAGTGTGGTTGATTTACAGAGATGTAAACTAACTACGTACATTTCCTGTTGTACTCACCTGTCAGAGAGCAGGAAGGGACAGACGTCAGGCACAGGAGGGGTCGAAGGCCGCAGCTTTGCCAGCGCCATGATGTGTTCAAAGGTGATGTCGGTCTGAGTGCACACATCCACCACATGGATTTCCTGAGGGGGGCCATGGGGGCGGCCGCTGGGGGTCCGCCTGATGACCTGCACCACGACGGGGTCCTTGGCAGCGCGAAAGGCCTCCACAGTCTCCTCATGGCTGGACTTGGACAACTCCTTTCCATTCACCTGAGGAAGACATGGAAAAATATTGTGTGTGAGAGATGAAAATCTATTTGTTGGGACTGTTTTGTTGGCTTTTTGCTATAGAAATGTTTCATGGAAGCAGAATTGCTGTGGTTATAGATGTAATCTGAGTGGGCAGAGACAGAGAACCAGTGTTTTCTGGTTAAATGACATTAGACTAAAAGCCAGCAAAAAAAAGCCAAGAGGGAAAACAAGGTACAGCCAATATTACTCTTACTGTTGTGCTCTTTATACGAAGAAAGAGACGCTGGTCTGGGTCTGATCTACATACATATACCCTAAATTAAACTACCTTACTTTTTTTCTTTTCTTTTCTTTTCTTTTTAAACAGAAAATCTCCAGCATCACTTCTCAAAAAAAAAAAAAAAACCCTCCATGGTCTCCTTAGCGATTTTACCCACAGCACTACAGCTCTCCTGTTGTGCTCAGGGTAGAGGCATTCAGACAGAAATTTGAATAGTACATTTTCTTTCCCCTGAATGCCTTCTGGACAGATGATCAAAAAGAAATCTTCATGAAAACAACATTGGAAAACATAAACACAAATTTACAGTTTGATGCAACATTATCAGAATGTTAGATCAAAGCCCAAACGGCCCCTGTTCACTCAGTCCGTCTTCAATTTCATCTACACAAAATGAACTGGATCTTCTGGCAGATTGAAAATCACTTGCACTACAGCTGGCACATATGAAGAAAATCATTGCTTCATTTAGCACCATTACTTTCTCTGGAAGAGAAACCATGGCTGTGGAATACCTCAGAATGTGCTTTGGTATAAAGGCTGAAACCAGAGATTATAATTTAGATAACTCCAGAAAGAAAGAAAGAAAGAAAAAAAAGACAGACACAGCATAATTACACTTGCAGTTGTATTTAAAAAAGGTTTTTCTCACATGGCAAAATGAAATGAGTTAAAATGATAACTAGAAGAGCAAAAGAGAGCATTTATATTCACATGTGAAACTGGAAAGCAGCAGTGTTTCAGGGCTTGAATCACAACCTTTTTAAAATGCAACATAGAGGTAGAAATGAATAAAAATCACCCAATAACCTAGTTCTGACTAACAAAATGACCTAAATTCATGAGCAGTTGACAGTTTCAAGTAACTCTGGCTGTGTGTCTGTGGTGCCTCTTAATGAATGTTAAAGACACAGAGGCCACCAGGGAAACTCCTGCAGAGAGCTCATATCTTCAACCCAACAGATATTTCATCACTAATTCTTCTTTTTTGCATGTTCCCTAACACATCACAGTCAATTTGACATTGTATATTTTGAGGAAATGACTGCCTCAAGCTGCAGTAAAGTACAGACAGGATGTCTAATGTTCATGTATGTGCAGCAGTTTATCCCTATTTGAGCTATACATGACTAGTGTCTGTGTTTCCCAACCATTCCGACTTGTCACTCTATGGCTCTAATAAACAGTTATCGATTAACCTGCTGATAATGATTTTGATTAATCAATTCGAGGATGTGTATTTCTGTGAGTTGGGAGCAGTCCTAGTTTGTCCTAATTTGAGTTTATATCATTTTCGAGACCAGAAAATTCTCCAGTAGAAAGAAGATGAAACTTTGAAGAAAAGTCAGAAATGAATCATGTCTTACTCCTTTCAATTGACCTTGTGACACTTGAAGGGGAGCCTGAACCACAGGGTGGGAATTTCTGCATTATGTGAACAAATGAAAAGTAAAGACAGTTTTAAAACATCCCAAAATGGTTCTGTATTCCCATTCTGGGTCTCTCTCTCTCTCTCTGACAAGCATGCACGCACACACACGTTATTTAGGTGTTTGTCTAATACAGCTGGTGTTCTAACTTTGCTTGTCTCTTGCTTCCAGCGATGTGGTACTGTACTTCTATGATGTTGGGGGACTCACAAGTATGAATGGTAGAAAATCGACAAAGACGAGGCAGAGAATAGACTCCAAGCTCAAACAACACTGGATCCTACACTTCCTGTAATAGCCTCTGAGACAAATCCCCACCCCCGATGACATCATAAGGGGTTATATTTTCTAACTGTATAAAGCTCCCTCCAGAAGAGCCCCAGAAGACATTGAACAACTATTAAGTAAATTGATCTGAAATCAGTGGAGGGGCCCCTTTAATTTATTCTTCCAATTTAAGATACTTCCACATCGCTAACATCATTACCTGCTGCCAGAAAATACAAAAAATATTTATAATGTAATAATGTTATTGCCTCATAATAGTGTGTTACTCTCATTCCTGGTTCATTCCTGTGTGTGTTTGTGTGTGTGAGTGTGTGTGTGTGTGTCTCCAGAGACTGAGTGATGCCCTACAAAACAACAAATAACTTATTTTCTCAGCCATAACAATAGCCATATATAACTCCCTTAGCTCTTGTTGTGCTCTGGCCTGTTCCCCTGCCTCCTGATGTGACCTTTGTTTGTAGCGATGTTGCATTAATCACCTGAGTGGGAGATAAACTGGGTCAACTCCACTTCTGTGGAACTGCAGGGCAATTTGCAGCTTCCCCTCACACCTGCTTTCATTGGGTTTTGGCCAGTCAGCAGTTATTACATACTGCAGCATGTACATTAGACTTTAAGTACTGTATTAAAGAAACATGGAGCACTGTAATAATTAGCTCATATACTACCTTTAACTCTCTCTCTCTCTCTCTCTCTCTCTCTCTCTCTCTCTCTCTCCCTCTGACTTATTTTCCTGCTTGTCTCCTGCTCCGCAGCCTAATGCTGGAACAGGGAGCCTGGTGGAGACAAAGGAGTTGGAGCAGACAAATGAGGCAGCCTATGGCGTATGACAGTCCAGGAGAAAAATGATCAAATTTCCCAGCTCTCCCTCTGGTACAGCCTGTCCAGCCTAAGCTCCTCCTCCTCCTCCAACCCTCACCGCTTTGCTAGCAACACTCCATGACCATAATGAAACAAGAGAAAACACGTCAGGAAAAGAGGAGGGAGTGTTGTTTTTCCATTCTCATCGCTAGTTTTCATGAGAGCCAGATGGAACAATTAATTCTCAATCAGCACAGGAATATTAAGGAGTCTTAACTCCCGCATGGGGGACTTTGCCATCCCTTTTGTGTCCCTTTGGCTGATGTCTATCCAGCTAAACACACTGCTTCAGCTAGTTGTGTGGTCTGACAGATGGGAAGGGGTTTCTATAAGCCTGGCTGGAGCTTCCCAGATATTCTCACAGTGAAGATCTGCCTTCAGCACAGTCCTTGGGATGTCTTGCAACAGCCTTACTCTCTGCAAAGTGCATTATAAGCTGGCATGATGAAGGTGACTTTTTACAGTGAAATTTTACTGTGAATTCTATTTATTTATTTATTTTTCAAATTGGCGAATTTCCTAAATAGCTTTAAACTTGACAAAATCAAACATAATTTCACTGCCTCCACTCAGAACAAGCTGTAGCCACTTAAAGTTTGATCACACATATTTCAGTGTAGTTATACTAGCATAAACCATCCTCTTCAAGTGTGCATGGAGAGTATGCAAATACATATTCACTCATAAACACATGCTGGTAAACAAAATCTGTTTGCAACAAATTATTTAGCAGCTGCAGTGTTTATCGAGTCCAAGGCAGATCAGCACGCACGTCATGGTCAAAACGGCTCCATATGCACTGAGTCAACATGAATTGTCTTATTGGTCTGGAACAAAACAATGCTGATTATTCATGAGAGATCATTTGTTAGACAATTGGGCCAGGAGATGATCAGGTAAATGTGAAGTTGGAAGGAAATGGGCGCCGGGATGGAGTAGCTGGACCAAGACGCATCTGCTGACTGTTTGCACATGGATATGCCGCAGCTGTAGCCAGAGGAGAAATGTGCTTTCATTCAAAGCCCCTGTGACAACCACCGGCTTTCTCACAACAAACGGAGTAAACCTGCTTAGTGGAGTGTAACGAAAGGATGAAACCTCTTCCTTTTTCCTTCATTTTCTCTGTGGCAGAATCCCATATTGACAAAGACATTCAGAAATTGTGTTCTTGTGACGCAGCTGTGCTTTAACTCTCCACTTCAGTAAATATCTCACGTCACTTTAAGCTGTTCTGAGCCATTTCCAGCAAACAAACAGACTTACTTGAAAACTTCAGCGAAAAGTCGCTGCTTTTTACAACTGTGAGCCTACAGCAAAGCAAAATCTCCAAGGTTCTCTCATCTGTGTCCCATCTTATCGTTTATCCTCCAGGTACGAGGACGAGCAAAGAAAGTACAAACATGCAGCAGCTTAGCTGGACTCCTCAGGCTTCTCCTCTGACAGTGCTATTGTCTCATCGACTCCTGCCTCCCATCAATATCTCCAAAGACCGAGGGCAGAATGTACTGACAGTGGTAGTAAAGTGGAGCCAGTTTATCTGTTAAGACGTCAACTCCAGCCACATGTGATGCTGCGTCTGCTGAGGGGCCGTGTATGTGGCGGGAGGCAAAGACACTGCCGGCAGCTTGCAGGGGATTACTGATAGTGATTGATGTACCTCTTCTACAAGGAGAAAAGGCAGCCTCAGGCGGTAGACTCTAATAGTCCATTAGCTTTTTTATGCTTTAGAATTAACTGCACACATTGCTTTATGACTTGCATGTAGCACTTTGAATCTTAATGAAATGTTGTTGTTTTCAGTGTTCTAGAGTTTATGCTGTGCACAAGGATAAAGCATCGGCCTTCACTCATATCCTGATTGAGCAGGAAAATGTGGCGATTTGAATGAAGCAAGGTTGTTGTTTCTACTTCAGCTACAGGGACATGTAAACAAGGCTTTCAGCAGAAGTAACAGTAGAAAGAGCATCGGATGCTCATATTTAACCAGCGTGTCTAACCTTGGGGTTTTTGTGCTTAACATCTGTACATGCAGTAACCTCTGTTGCACACAGTCTACATCTCCTGTGTGCCATCACCTGCTGGTTTGAGTGGCAGCGTGTGAGGTGTTAAGTGTATGCAGGCAGATGGAGAAGGTGTAACATGTAGGTCACCTAGCCTCGAGGGTGTGATTGTTACAGGCGGTGATTACACGCCTGGTCCATCTTCTCATCTTTTGGGAAAAGACAACATGATCCTTCAGCGTTAGGGTCCAGTCAGCTCAGATAAGTTGGAGGAGACTGAGGATCATGACAGAGCTGGATTAGGTGGAGGTACAGTGGAGGGGGAACAAAGGAAGCATGGCCACTAGAGCTGAGGTCTGTTGATAGAAGAGGGACCAGTGCCACTGGGCAAGCATCAAAACTAAGTGATCATAGAATAAAAATTATTTTCTAACACTCTGTGATGAGACATGACCAGACATTGTGTGAATAAGCTTCTCACACAGCTTGGACGATTAGTGTTGGGAAGTGTTTGTGTATGTGTGTGTGTGTGTGTGTGTGTGTGTGAGTGTGTGTGTGTGGGGGCACTAATATTTTTCCGCACTGTAAAGGTTTTCCCTTAATTATATTAATAATGTGTCTCAAAACAGAAACAAAGAAGTCTCACAGATAATGTAAAACTGCAACTTGCTGCTTTTACACTTTGGTTTATTTGCACTTTCAACCAGATATAACCAGATTAATGAACTTTGAAGGTGCTGCTAGGTGGATATTGTTACACAGGCTAGTGGTTTCTCCCTGTTTCCATTCTTTATGCTGACATATAGTAATTGGCAGCTGTTGGTGCTTCATGTTTCATGAGTACAGAGAGGAGAGCGGTGCCTGTATTCTCACATCTAACTCTTGTCAAGAAAGAAAACAAACACAATTCTCAAAATTCTTTTTCCCATTAAGTCCCTGCAGATGCAACTGAATTTTACATCCATGATTAGATGTTTCATATCGAAATGCTCCTTGGAAGTCGTAGGTTTTGGGGGGCATTTTTTGCTTTTATCAGCGAGACAGAGATACAGTAGAGAGTCGACAGAATGCGTGCCACTGTCTACATAGAAAATAAACTGGTCCAGGACCCTGAGTGGCAAAAATAAATCCTCCCCCTTTGTTATTCTATTGTTTGTTGTTTTTCTCAACTATAGAGACAGTAAAAACAGGAGAGTGATGGACAGTGAGACAGGAGCGCTGCTCACCGCTGACTGACTGCTGCAGTCTACCTGTTCTACAGCTCCAAGGAAATGATCAGCATCCGCCACACTGCAGCTCTGACATCATCTATGTGTTGCAATTCGGTCTCTCAACATTTGAAATTCAATTTGCATTTTCATAAATAAAAAAACTATATACAAGTGAGAATGCAAACATTCAGTCGAGAAGTGGAATTAAATACTCCCTGAGGTAATTCCAAATGCTGGAAGGATATGGGTTCCTTTTAACACCCAAATGTCTCATTTCAATAATAAGTGACAGAATAAAATACGGGCCAAGGTCCGCTACACTACAGCCCTTATGACTGCATAAATCACTCCCAGACAGTCAGCGCTACTGTCTGAGCGACTCAAGCAATACTCCAGTGACAGGAAGGAGAGGGGGAGAGAGAGAGAGAGAGAGAGAGAGAGAGAGAGAGAGAGAGAGAGAGAGAGAGGGAGGATGCCACTGGGGAAATCTGACAATCCCTTCAACATCTCTACATGAACCCATGTATAGGGCTCCTTTAACCCCTCCAACCACATAAAACACACCGCACAAGGCCCCTGGGCTATTTTTCGTATTAAAGGCCCTACACACTGCTGCTGAGGTTTTATGCCTGCAGAACATTTGATGAATTCTGCCTATTTTCCTCTCTGAGCACCAATCTTGTGTGGAGTACTCCCTTTATTGCACAACTCCTTCAAAGTGTATCACCTCCTTTTCAATCCGCCCTAAAATTCATCGTCCGCCTTGTTACATGCATTTATTATCCAATCTCTTGGCGTAATCGCTCAGTGGAAGGGCAACTGTTATAAAAAGGGCACGGGGAGAAGAGATCTTTACCCAACACTCAATGTCAAACCTGTGAAGCAGCAGACTTGGTGGAAGCAGGTGCAGCTCATGCGTGGATTTTGTAATGTCACCATCTACTACCGCCACCATCCCTCCCACTTTCTCCTTTACACTTGTCCTTGTCTGCTGCGTTGAGGGCAGTAAGTAAGACTATTATTTATTAACGCCTTTCAGCAATATGATAACTTTTTAAGTAACTTATACTGTAAGCAATTACAATTTGAAATTCAGTGATGACATTACGGATACATCAATCCTCCATTACACCAACAGTTTGGGTCGACTGCGCTGTCTGGCCTCTGTGTGTTCAGTGAAGAGATTTGTTTAGAACATGCATAAGATTAGAATTAAACCTCCCAGTAAAGTTTTCTTAATTACATGCTGTGTGTTCGTCATTAGCCGGTTTGCTAAGTTAGCCTACACTCAGGAATAACCTGGTTTTGTCTACAGTTGGACGGTGTGTTTAAGGGCTTCACCATGAGGTCGGTATTTGTAGAGAGCTCTGTGCTGTGACTGGGATTTAACATTGAGCTAGCTGTTGACAGTCAGTAGATACATGCAAAACGTAGGTGGGTGCTTGTTAAATTATGATGTGTCATTTTCTATTTCTACACATGTGAAATACAGAACATGTGACATGTGTGGGTGGAGACTCTGGAGTTGTTGAAAGGCACCTTTAATGTTGCTGGGTTGAGTAATGAAAGTAATGTAACGAGCAATGCAACTAATTCCTTTTGCCGTTGAGTTGTGACTAATGTGTAATTAGTGTTTCAGTGAGTAATTAATCACATTTTTCAAGTAACTTTCCCAACACCGATTGCAGGTTACTGTCGTTGCATTATATGAAATGCTGCTGCTGAGACCTGAAACAGCTTTTCCAGGTTTAACAGGCAACTAGCCATTTCCCACACCACGACTGAGACACAAGCTTGTACACATATAAGGCAGATATGCACGCGCACAAACACACACAGCTGTAAATGAATGATTGTTGAGTAAACATTTCATTTGATTTCTCATTGTACTTGGCCCTATTTGTCAGATGTGCTGGGTAATAATATCCACGCCATCCTCTTGTTCTGCTTATGATCACTTTCCCATGAAATTAGATCAATATGGCATTCCATCTTCATCACTAACACATTACAGCTGAATGCCAGATAATTGTACTATCCTATTTTGGCTGGATTATAAAATTCTGCGGTGGATTCTAAATATGATTTGGGACTGGTGAGAGAAATGCAGTGCTAAGTTAATCAGCTTGTTCAAGGTTAATGGTACATGCAGGGTATATTTGTTAAAGAGATTTAGAGATGCACAGTTAATCTCTGTGCTTAACTTTAAGATCTTGCCATCTTGGAGTGAGTTTTAATGTAAAATGGAGGGAGAAATCGAATTAAAGTAAAAGCGGCACTTGGGTGGATGAATAACTAATGGATGAACGGCCTCCTCCTCGGTGATAACTGGTAATTGGTTTGGGGGACGGGAGAGGAGCGGGAGATGGGGAGTAGCTGGATAATGCTACGTGCTGTGCAGATCAGCAAAATGGCCTGGCTGGCGTGAAAAGAGGTTGTAAGGAGTAATGGTGCCATCCATATGCTGACTGAAGAAAATAAAGTGGGTGCTGTCATGGAACACCTCTTTATGTGCTGAGAGCGAGCCAGAAAGGAGGTATGACACATGAGGGTGTCTAGCAGGAGGATTTTCAACATTAAAAATGCACAAAATTACAAACCAAAACATGGACAAGTACAACCACTGCCCTTCTCTCACTTTGTCACCTTGTCTGTTGTTTTCTCGTGTACTGATGTACTTATTGAACAAAAAATGGAGCAAATGGAAATGTTAATGTAAAATTCCAGTTTATTACAGCTTAGGTTTTAGTTTTGGTCATCATTTCTATTAGTTATGATAACACTGCACTCACCAAAGCAATAGTTAACATCTGATAATGCAGCAACACTGATCCTGCAAAGAAATAGTTTGGCACACAGTCACATGCATCACAACAAAGTCTTATTTTTACACTTCCATTTTTATACAAATTAAACAAACAAGATGTGACATGTTAATTAGTGAGCTACAGAGAAGCTAGTAGGCCATTTTAATTATCTTTAACAGAACCAGAGAGACTGTTTCCTGCTGTTTCAAGTACTAATGCTAAGCTAAGCTAATCGACTGCTAGCTATAGCTTCGTATTTAGTGTACAGACATGAGTGGTATCTAACTCTCAGCAAGAAAGCTAAAAGGTGTATTTCCCAAAATGACTAACTACTCCTTTGACCGTTTTATTCAGAGGTAAAACAGAAGGTGGTAGCACCTGACATGTCAGTAATGATCCCTTATTACACAGGCAAACTGTTTGTGTATACAACTATCACCACATTCCCACATCCCAGCAGTTAACTTGTAAGTACAATGTTCTTATTACAGAGACAAATAACTGCAAAAACTAGAAAAATAACACCCAAGTTGAAATGAAGCAGATTTATCCTTTATTATCTGTTATTTCCCATAAAGTTTTAGAGTGCAGATGAGATGACACAGGTAGCAGATGGCACTAGCAGTGCCACTGAATACCAGGCACGGTCTTATTCATGGTGGCCTGGGGAGACTTTGAAAGTGGCAAATAGTTTCCTTCACATTTAATATGCTCATCCTAGCAGCAGAGGCAATTAACACCGGATAAGCACTATTTACATAATTCCAGACACACTCGTGATCACAACAAAGGCGTCATGTCCGACTTCCCCGTCCCTCCCCTCTCCAACTGGCTCTTTGTCTGTGAGGCTGTGGCACGGTCGCTGAGAGTGGAGGTCAGACGGTGGCACGTGGAGCTTTGACAGTGCAAATAATAAACTGGGAGGGTTTGAAAGGTCATTCAGGACCCCTGCGGTTGGCCACTGATCTGCCTGTTAGCCATTAACTGGGAGCCAGCTTAGGTGGGGTGTCAAGAAAGGAAGGAAAGGAGGAAAAGGGCAAGGAAATAAAGAGAGGTGAGACAAGAATGGAAGGAGAAAATAAACATCTACGAGGTGTTTCCAGTTCTTGTCCACGGTACCTGCTGCAGAAAGCATTCATTTTGCACATAATGTGTGTGATTGCAGGTCTCTTGTGCCTGAGGCTGCCGTTTTTAACGCTTTCCTCAGAGGCAAATGGAGTAATTAGTGTCCCATCACAAATGTCAACCACCACAAAAGGACATGACAAGAGAGCGGACGGGTAAAATCAAGACTGCCTCAGCGAGCGGGTTTGGTCAATTCTGCCAACGTCAAAGTGAACAAAAGGACAGCGTAACAGATGATAGCCTGGGGCTGCGAGGACTGAACTCATTACAGCTTTCTTTGCAACATACTCATCTTCAAATCTTAATTCAAACACTCAAAACGTTTCAGAGCAGGCGACGCTGAGTGGAGGTGTGGCAGGTAAATAACTGGTGTTCTTTTTGATGAAATGTCAGGTTTATGGAGACGCAGGATTACAAGGCCTCTCCTGTGCCCAATGAGTAAATATTGAGGTTACTGACTTCAGAGCGCTCCGCAAAGCTCAACACCTCAGGGATCAAGCTAACATACTGCAAATACTGACAACTCTGTGATTTCAGAGATTTCACAAAGAGCAGTTTTAGAAGTAGAGTAATTATGGTTATCTGGCAGCTGAATCAACAGTCAAGCAGTAAAAATCTCTAAATGTAGCTCTTACAAAGCGAAGACGACACGTTTGACTTCTCAGCGTGAAAGAGACGACAGCGCACAGACCAGACGACGGATAAAAAAAAGAAAAAGCAGACAATCCCTAAAGTGCTACCAGCTGAAGGACACACAGCAGCAAATAAGATCAAAACTTCCAATGAAAAGCAGAGCTGTCCAATTAGGACAGCATTTACGATGAGACGGTGATGAAGTTGCTGATGATAATCTTATCCTTGTAAAGAGCAGAGGCACAATGCATGATTAAAAGGAAGGACATTATCTTAGAAGAGTGATCACAAGTGTAATCAATCTACTCCAAGGCTCCCCACGGTGGTGTTCGTGGCACAGCAAAAGTGCCAGCAAGCGGTTAGGCGAGTGGATGTATGTGGTTTTTCCTCTCATCCCACTCGAGTCTCACTCCTCCGTCAGGTCCCCGAGTCAATAAACAAAGGGAAGGGAGAGGAAATTGGAAGCAATTCGGTGCTTCCCACTGTGACCTGATTACACAGTTGGAACAGTGGAAACATAAATGACACTCAGAAGAGCTACTGTATACTTAATGAAAAATACAGTACGTGTGTACATCAACGTGAGATACAGGGAAGGATCTGAAACCCTGACACTGACCTAGTTAATGCTTTGCAGAAAGATTAAGATTCAAATTAAAAAAAGGGGTAGTTCTTGTTTTGTTGTATTTACCAAATCTTCGCTGGTTTATTGCTCTGATTGGCCGACAGATCCTTAGTTCCTCTTCACCACTGTTACTTCATCATGATGCTAAGGTTTACAGCTTTTCTAAGGTTTGACATTAAACAGCTGGTTTACAGCTTAAAGATTTTGTCACATCTAAAAACAAATTTTAAAAAATGGTCGAACCTGGGCCGGACCAGTTCATTAGGTTTCCACTCTTGTTAGCGAACAGGACCTTAAAACACTGTGGCAAGCTTACGTCCCAAAGACAAGCACAAGACAGTATTAACATCAATTAAGTGTGGTTAGCGCGCTACAGGACAACTGCAGTCTATACATTTCCAATGACACAGGAGAATACTTCATACAAAGCAAAGACCAGCGAGACCCTACGTTGCTGTCTATCAGCAGGGATTAGGTAACCTCTAATAGAAACTACAACGGTGTCAGCCGGTCTGCTCTGAGTGTAATGAAACACCTGTCAAAATATGTTTATATGACCTGAAGCTTTGCACAGTAAATGAGCTGTAACATTACCGTGCTCTTGATGGAGAATACATTAATGAAAAAGTAGTCCACCTGGCAATCATAATGTATGCAAAAAACAAGCAAACAAACCAATCTTGATTAAGAACACCTGGTGCTGCTGTTGTTTGAAGAGCGCATCCAGGAATGAGTGGAATGATTTACAGGCAAAACGCAGCAAACTTCCTGATTAATGTTTCTTTCTTCTATTGGAAGTTACTCCCAAAAAAAAAAAAAAAAAGAAAAAAATGTGTTGATGAACATATTGAGCTGGTGGAGGCACTCCAGAGCTGCGCTTATTAGCTGGCACTTCAGAAATATTTTGACATTACAAGGAGTACACAGATGATGCATCCCCTGATTGGGAAAAAACGGATGGGAGACTGAGGGGAGGCTGGTAATGTGGTAATGGTATGCGTGTGAGGTGGTGGTGGTGATGGTTGGGGCAGGGGGGTCTTCACACTGTCATGGGAACCATAAGTAGGCCACGTATGTGACGACTGTGCTGCATGTTTGGTGTCCCCGGTTTCATAAGGCTGGGGCTCCTCTGGCTAATGGATGTAATAAAGGATTGTTCATGCCAGCGTCCGCTCATTTATTCTCATTCCTGAGAGCGCGAGGGGACCGCTGCAGCAATCAGCCTCTGCTCACTGGTTAATTCCAAGGCAGATTTATAGTCTGACTGTGTAACGGATGCTCCATGTGCACACGCATGTGGCTGAAGTATGCACACACACACCCTACCTGCATACAAAGTCAGTTTTTTTTTTTTTTTTTAACAAGGCTTTATCACTATAACTGTGAGGCCAAGATTAAAATTTAATTGGCTATTAAGTGCAATCACAGCCATGGTTTGGATCCCATTGAAGGTTATACCCAGATCCCACACCTGGACCAAACAGGCTGCAGAGGGGTTGTCATCTGTCCTGGCTCGGAAACAGGAACAGGTCACTTGTGGCTGTGGTGGAGAGGAGAGACACTCCTGCCAGACAGAAATGACAGCTGCTCTGCCTCCCCAGCACAGAGTACGTGGTATGAGGGGTAATGAAGCCAGGAGAAGGATGTGAACGCTGGAGGAGGAGGAGGAGGAGGAGGACAGCATGATGTCCAAAACCTCACTTTTCCACCATAGGAACTTTATGAATGGTATCATGTAACCATCTTTGTGGGCTCTGCTTTTATTTCCATTGTTCTATTGTTCTCTGCAGACTTTGGCTAGACGCTGCTAGAATTCAATTCTGGCGCTACTTTGAAATTCATACTCTGTCAAACTTCCAGATATGTTTAGGCGCCGCTAGCGTTGCTTTTCATCATAACCGACTGAGCAAAGGTGTGAACTTCTACCGCGTCTGCAACAGCAAGTGTTATTTTATCAAGAGAAGCACCTGGAATATGGACAACAAATGACAACCAAGTCATAATAAGCATTTGGGAAAAGAGGTGTGATGGAATCAGATCACTTGAACTACATGAGAAAACAATGCTGGAAAAAGATTAATAACATTAAACAAGATTATAGAAAATTCAAGGACCACAACATGTGCAGCAGACAAAGTCTAAAAAGCAACAAAGCCACTTTAAGCACTGGAGGCTGTTTTTGGCTGCTGACAGATTTGATTCAACATCCAGGTCACAGGTTTCTCCATTAACTGGTAAATGTCTCCCCCCTCTTCCCTATTGTCTATTCTCCTTATTTTTCTCCCACCACGAACAGATGCCTAATTGTGGCACAGCCCTGCCAAGTGTAAGGCGCAAGGACACTGAAGCTATTAGTCATGAGAAGGTGGTGGTGCGGCATCCTCTGACACCATCACGCTCGCTGCAGACACCAGCTCCAAAACTAGACACCACAAGCAGTGGAAGGCTGAGACTGAGAAGTCAGGCACCACAGCGGGGTACGGCACACCACTTTAGCTGAAGTGGAAGTTCTTCTTTTGTTCTCGCCTGCCGGACGGTGTGTCGAGTTGGCGAGCGATTAGGTTCATTTATACCATGGCAGCCACTTGGCAAGGATCGTCACTCCATGTGGAGCCAATGTAACACTAGAATGAGACCAAATGGCTCTCTCAATTGGAAGGCAGAGGCGGGGTGGGGTGGGGTGGGGGGGGATTGGCGGAGGGCATCTGCTCAACATTTACCTAGTGTTTTATAATTAGATGAGCGCAACTGCTTGGGAGCAAAGCGTCTGTTCCACTGTGATTTTCTGATAACAATTCCATGACTTGGAAACAGGCGCAGGAGGCCTGTGGATGGAGACAATTAGTGAAGATAATAAAATATGAACCATATTGCAGATGAAAACGAAATCTGTGTTCAAAACATACAAACTGGCGGCGGGCTGGAAGTTGGTCATGACAAATGCTAATTGGTCCCAAGCAGCAGCAGGGCAACCTGTTAAAGCCTGCGCACATCTGGCACTTTGGGGTTTCCCTCTCTCACTGTTTGACACATTACATTTTCTGCAGCAACATTTAGCGCAGGAGGAGAACAGCTCAGTGGGCACAGAAATAGGGTCCATGTGAAGACAGTAGGATGCTCAGCACAGAGCCCCCCCCCCCAAACTGGTTAAGTGCCTTGTCACAAAAGATGTACGTTTAGGCTCAGCAGATAGTTTGACTTGTCATTGCAGAAAAACACAGATCTAACCATTAACATTCATTTATGATGGCTCCATTTAATTTAGGTTTGCACTTGAATTGAAAACAAATATGTATGATGTCTACAAAGATGCACTGGTAACAATTTTGCCTCCTTGGCAACACGAAACGACCCATAGTGATCGGCTTTATTGTCGAGTTTTTCTAAAACTGCTCCCTTTATATTAAGGCGTGGTTACGATTACACTCTCTACACACACTAAAAAGACTTGGCTTATGTCAGGGGAAGATGGCTGTCATGGTTAAAAAATGCTGATTGTTGATAGGAGACGAAATGTAAAAGTCAAAGTGAAATACTGTGCGTTTCACAGTTACAAAGAGCTGAACTATTTATTTCTTCACCTTCTTCACATTTCTTTTTGTGCATGGCTTAAATAAACAAGATAAAATGTGTAACCTAAAGGTCTGTGGCTTTTAAGTAGAGAGTGGTATCTTACCTCTAATCTAATGTTTTTGGCAAAATGTGAAACTGTACTTATTATGATACTTTATGAAGGACAGTGCAGCTGATTTGCTGGACAGGGGAGCTTGTGTTACAGCTAACTAATGGAAACCAGCATACAGTCTGGCTTTCTTTCAGCTAATGGTTTTTAGGACATACCAATTAATATATTAAACAGAGGAAGTGACTGTAATTGACTTGCAAATGAACCTACCTGTTCAACCAACAGATACAGTATTAATAAATACACTGCTTTTGCAAGTTTGCTAAGACATGCTACCGCCAGGATTTGTAAAACTCCTCTTCCTCTCCAACGTTTCTAAATTTAAAGTCACCTTAAGCGTCTTACTCTAAGACCCGGGTACAATCCATGTGTTACAATCATACAGATGGTTGGCTGTCACAATGCATCCCAGGTTCGTTCAATAAAATGGCTGAACATGAACGCCAGTCCCACTGCTGGCTTTGATTTACAGCCCAAGCGACCTGCATTCTGAGAATAAATTCCAGCTTTATCCCAGACACCACTGTGTATTAATATTAAACATTTATATAGCCTGCTTTCAGTACAAATATATTTTTGTTTTTTTGATCGCTTTCAGTAAATCACATCTGTATTCAATGAGGTTTCATGTATGAAACAAAAGGACTTCTCCACTGCTGCAGGCTTCAGCCTTGAGTGGCCATTTTCAGGCATGAGACGAGCCTATATATTTTAGATTCACCTGGGGCCGTCACTGAGGTGTGGGCTGCAGACTTGTCAGACAAAGACAGAAAGGAAAATGGAACTCCCTCAGTTGTGTGACTGCCAAATTCAGTCCTGCACAAAGAACAAGTAAGTGTGATAGATTTTCCCCAAGCAACTGGGATATTTCCAGACTCTGTGTTTCCTGAAATACACCCCCCACCCCCCACCCCTAAAGAAAAAGAGCAGGGAAATCTAGTGGAGAGCGGAAAAAGCATGATATGATGTTTTGCTGCGCAAAGACACACACACACACACACACACACTTGCATAAGCCTATACAGACCATACAGACACTTGAACACACAGAGGTGTCAAGTGGGAGCTAACTCCTTGCTCTATGTCCTGTTTTTTTTTTTTTTTTATAAACACTAGTCTGTCAGTTCCCTGATGAATAGCAGCCCTCCGGTGGAGGAAGTTGCCCATCCTCATCCCACCCCCCCACCCCCTTTTCTGTCTATCTCAAAACATATTCTGCTATTGATTAATTCTCAAACAGTCTAAAAAGCACTCAGTGTCTAAAAACAGACATTCCTGTATTGATTACTTGTGTGCTATTCCCTCAGGCTGCTTCAATTCTGAGGCACGCCTCTGAGGAAAACACTGTTTTCAGATCAAATTCACTTTGTTTAACTGTTACTATGATAAAAATGGTGGCAATTTCAAGTCAATATCAGACCTTTTATGCATATAACATATATATAACATATGTCACAAAGCTTGTTTATGGTTGAATAAAGCATCATTTGCTGCTGAGCTGAAGCTTTGAGGATTCAGTGTGCTCTTCTGGCACTGAACAGTCACTGTCTGTTACTTATTTTTTTTATTTTTTCAGAAGCGCATCGCAGCACGTCTGTGTGATGACGGCAGCCACTCCCACTTCACATTTGACAAGCGATGGACAGAACATTGCATATCAAGACCCAGACACTGATGAGGAGTCTGTTGTGACCAAAATCTGCGACTAGCATACCAGAGAGGTTAACATAGTTAGCATCTTTTATTTGTTTCTCTTGTCGCTAGCTTAGCTCCTCTCTCTCACACACACCATTCACCCCACAGGACAGTCAGACTGACGAAGAGTCTGTTTAATGAGACTAAGGTTGACATACTCAGTCATGGTGTTGACTGTTTATTTCATTTATGATATGTCTTGTATTATATAAAAACATTATATGGACATGTAAGCAAGGTTAGAAACTTGATTTTCATCAGAGGGGGTCTTATACATGTCAAAAAAATCTTTGAGTTCAAGTGCATCGCAGTAAAGTATAATTGTCAGCTTGTACATCCATCCATTCTCCACTGCTTCCAGGTCTGGGTCGTGGTGGCGAGACATGCCTCTCTGCAGTCCCATCCTGTAGCTCTTTCTGACAGAACTTGAGTTGTTCCCAAGCCAGACAGGGTATAAAAAAAAACCTTCAGCATGTACTGGGGCTGGTCGCTTTCTCCACCCAGATGGACGTGCCTGGAATACTTCCAGTGCAACAGCTTTTCGGGTGGGCTTCCAGGTGAGATGCTTGAACCGCCATAACTGATTCCTTTAAATGCAAGTGATCCGGGGGTCTTTTCCAAGCTGTCTTTGTATATCCAAGTTCCTTACCCAGTCACTAAGAAGGAGCCAAACCACCCACAGAGGAATCGAGTGGAATTGAGAGTTTCACCTTTAAACTGAGTTTCCTCTTCACCTCAACAGTCCAGTGCAAAACCTCCATCATACACTCACTTGTGAACAGACCCGACAATTCTCTTCACTTGGTAAAGAATGTTCATTATGAACTGCTATCTTCTCACAGTGGAGGGTATATTGGTCCAACTGAAAGGCCACACTAAGAACAAATCAAACTTTGAATGGGCCACGATGGCCTTTGATTGGAGCTCCCAGGAGGGGGTGGGCCTTCAACTGTGGGTCCTGGTCAGTTTTGACCCGAAGATTTTAAAAAATAACACCACAGTGTGGCTTCATTCGTCTGTCAAAAAAATGTTAACCACTAATGATGAGATAAATACATCTGACAAAAGTCAATGAATTATTCTGGCAGGTATTAACCTGTTCATGAAATTGCATCCCAAATTGTAAATTTGGATTTACACACAAATGCACGAAGTTACAATACCTTGTTGGAAAAGCAAGACATTTCCAAGCTTTTACCAACTCAATCTCTGAATGTAGCTTTGTGTTTCTGCAGAACAGGGAGCTGAATAAGGCAGGTGGCCCCCTCCTCAGTGTGTCAGTCTGCCTGCGAGTGTTGAGGCTGTGAGGAAGGAGGCCTGACTGTGAGAGGATCTGGGTTGTGTAGGAGGTGCTGGGTTGACTGCAGTGCTGCGGGGGAGAAAGCGCGGTCACCATTCCAACCTCACAAAGATCGCATCTACTTCCTACTGTGAACTTCTGCTAGCTGCTGTTTCACAACAATGTGTTGTGTTGCAAAAATATTTTTCCATTCTCTCACATACTCGTTCTGATACAGGAAAAAAGAAGAGGTGTGCTTGAATTTGAAAATGGCACTTTCATTTTTCTATCTGCTGCAACAAATGTGATTTCTCACATGGAGATTGGCATTGAACAAGCTCTTCCGCAAGAAACAGTTCTTGCGAAATCAATTGACCCATAACCCGCTCACTTGAAATTCTAATGCGACTGGACTTTTAAATAGACTGTGCAATCCAATTAAATTACATTTACTGTGAGGTGTCAACTGAAACTCACCCTACATTGATGAGGCATTGATTTCACTCATGGAGTTTTTTTAAAAAGCCATTGTGAATCTCTCATTGCAAATGCAGCTCATTAAAAGCAAAGGCCTTTGAAACTGTGTCAGTGTGTCAGTGTGACAGCGGCAGCAACAACAAAGCCACAGCTCCGCTCGCCAAAGTGGACTTAAACACTTAGCAGCATCGCAATCTGGAAATAGAAAACCCAAGCTTTATTGAAAAGAAAAAGAAACACAGCTAAAGGCTTGGTGTCTTGCCACAGCACTATGGCTATTAATACCTGATGCGAGTGTTTTCAGTCTACTCTGGATTTGAGCCCTCAGGAATGAATGTCAGATAGTGGCTGTAACTGCAGCGGCCGCATTCATGGAGTCTCTTATCGCTTTCCTCCCCAGGGCCTGGCCATGCGAACTGTGGCGCAGGGAGGTGTGAGTGTGTGTCACGCTCCCCATCAAACGGCTGTCAGGCCAGGCTTATTATGGGAGCTGCAGGGGGTGGCCGCTGACCTGTGGAGTGACGCCCAGCATGGCTGCCTTACCCGGGGGGGCTTTGTGTCACCCTGACACCCACCCTCCCCTCCTTCCCTCCCTCCCCTCCAAACACACACACATACTGATCTCCTGACCTATGCCGGCATCATTCATCCTCTCACACAGGCGCGTATAGTAAGTATTTGTGCACACTGCACACACACACTCACGCCGACACACACACCTGTCACAGACAATCCACACCTTCTGAGGACTCGAGCAGAGGTTAAAGTATAAAAGTGAGAGCGACGTGAGAGAAGGAGAGTGGGAGAGTAAAAGACAGACAAAGAGTGAAAAGGGGCCGTCACTGAAAGCATCTTCCACAAGACCTCTGGGCTTTGTCACCTGTTTTTATCAGCTATGGATCACGCAGGCAGCTCCTGCCCTGACACCATCCTATTTCTCCAAATGTCAGCGGCGATGTTGGAGCTGATACCTTACGGCTGAGAGGGGGGAACTGGACGCTGAACACATTGTGTGGTACTGATAAGAAGAAGCTTGTGCATTTCTGTCAGGTCCTCTCTCATTTCACCAGCAGCGAAAAAGAGGAGCCTGTTTTTGTCAACATCCAGCAGCAGCAATGAAAAACACCCACAGAGACGCACATCTCTACATCTCTGGTTCACGAATAAATGAAGACAATGTTTATTGTCACCGTCACTTTGAGAAGTGAGAAGTAGGATTTCTTTTTGTTCATCTTTCCAGTTTGTTTGAGGATGCTAGGACTTCGATGTAATTCAATATTTGCAATATTAGATTTTCAGTAACATCATATCATATTGATATACATCATTCTACAAAATGTTGTCCAAATTAATCAAACTGTAATTACAGTTCTGAATGTCAGTGTGATGTTGTATATTAACAATGTTGTCATACATATTGATATCAGGAAAATTACTACTAATATTGTGATACCGATTTCAACCATATCACCTAAATACCTTAAGCCAGGCTTAGTATTTATCAATTGAGGACTTCAAGAAGGAGAAATATTGACATTATTTAAGTACCCCTCTGAAAAGTGTTCTCTATAACATTATATATTCTATATACTAAATAAGCAACAATTTAACGTTAAAGTAAGAAAAAAATGATGATGGTTAACATTTTCTCACTACCAGTTGTTGGGCAGTAACGTCACTAAAAGTAGCGTTAACCTATTACTAGTTTAACCGCATTTCTCAGTAGCGTGGTGGTAACGTCGCACTTTTCTGAATCAAATAGCTTTTCAGTAGCGTAGCTCCTATTGATCGAGTTCAGCGGGAGCGTCCACGCAAGCTACATTTTGACAAGCGTTTCTGAAGCTCACGCACAGCTGATCTTCCTGCTGCAGTCTGAAATTAAACTAAGGATCAGTACGTGAGGCCAAGCAAACATAGAAGAACATCACTGAGTTATTGATCACTGAGATAGAATTGACCAATCATGAGGTGTAGCTTAGCTTCGTACATCTCTCCGGGGGTTGCTTCAGTGAAGTGAAGCTTCATTTAATGTAGGGTAACTGGTAGCTTAGCTCACTACACTTTCCAAGCAGCTGCTTACTGATTGGTTGCCGAATGTCAAGAGGGAGGGGTTTTATCGAATATGAGCCTGTCGGAGGCTGAGAGAGAAGAGAAAAATAAATGCAAGAAAGTCAGCAAGCTCCAGAGAGAAAAGAAACACTTTTGGGACACTGGCTAAAAAAATTAATAACCACTTTCAACTATCAAGTGTCAACAACTGTCATAGTATTACATTTTAATTCATGGATTGTTAAATTTTAATTAATTTTTTTCCCCATCAGAGCCCAGACCCTCCACAAATCACTGAGACGAACAGCAAATACAGAAATCTCCCATCTGACATGACCAGTTCTAGCTTCACATAGGATCACATCAGTCGATACAAGCTGTCTGGGAAAAATAAGTTTTCAAGGCCTTTGAATTGTAGAGGTCCATTATTTTTGCATAATTGTTATGGCTGTTACATATATAGAATATTTTTCTATCTGAAATCCCTTCCTTCCTTCCTCCTTTCCTTCCCAGCATAAAATTCCCCACTAACTGGGGGGAGAGGGGAAGATGTGTTCTCATGAATGCCAGTAAATTAATGAGGGCCCTCCTGTCTGCTTAAACACAGATAATCAGCTAAGAGGCACCCTGGATGCAGATGCACAGCCCCCTGTGTGTATCCCATAGTTCTTTGTTTTCACCAGTGTTTGTAGTGAAAAGCACAAGCTGTCAGGACTGTTTGCACTCTACACATGATACACACACACACACACACACACACACGCTGATAGCAAAAACAGTCCAAAGTATCCCATAAAAGCCACCACATACACACATTAACATACAACACACACACACACCCACATGCATATTTGCAGCAATCAGGCACAGATGCAAACTAATTTAGACAATGACACAAATAATTCTGTGCACACACGCATATTTCCATAAACAGTCATGCACACACACACCAGAGTTGCATGTGTGTAAAGGGGGGGGGGGGGGGAGCTGCTTTGAAATGCATAATGTCATGTTCTGAGTTACACTTAGGGCAACAAGTCATGGCTAATAACAATAGGGCCAGGAAAATATGCCTCCTTTGTCCTTAGTTTACTTGCAGAGATATGATAACAAATAAAAAGACTAGGACAGAAAGCATTTCATATCCCCCAAGCCACAATAACATGCCGTTTCCCAGCTCTTCACATACACTCACTCTCTCACTCTCTCTCTCACACACTCACACACACACACACACACACACACACACACACACACACACACACACACACACACACAACAACTGAGTCATCTTACACAGGGTTCAATTCATTAAATAGACGCTCAGGTTCACTGGGGATTGGCAGATACTCAGGCATGTAGTTCATTTTCTCCGACGTTCCTCCAAGTCTGATTGAAGTTGACGGCCTTTGATCTCGACGAGCATGTGAAAGTAAAACATGCACCAAGACAAGGCTCAGTATTACTCATGGATGACACCACGCTGATGTCATCCTCATTCACCAAAGTGAGACTCACCCACAGTGAGATTACTTTTATCCCAATGAATTAATGAGGTGATGGAAATGAAAAAAAAAAAAAAAAGGGAAGGTGAACAAGTATAATGACCTTCAGGACTTTGTTTGCTTCCATAATTGGTTTCTTGTTGTTCCTCTGCACGTACATTAGACGATAACTTCCTATCACAGCCCTCGCCTCAGAACAGCAAACAGCCAAACAAGCACTTCCACATCTGACACCCAGCAGTGAGATGTAGAGAAATTTGTTCTGTGATGAACAAGCTTTGGTTCCCTAGGGAAAATGGTATGTCATGGTTTGTTTGTGCGGCTCCTCCTTGGCAATAGCTGAGATGAAAGAAATTGGTACAGACGGAAGCACATACGGGAGATAAAGCTAATTTTGAAGAGCTATGTTCACACTGCGTTGGAAAGGTGTAAAGGAAACGAGTAGGGGGGTGGGGGGGACGGGAGGGGTGGGGGGATTGATATGTGGCTGAAAAGGTCAGCTGGGTTCTTACTGAGATAAGAAACAGATGAAAAGGAAAAGGTCAATTCATCAGTTCCCTCTTAAATCCCCTCTTCTCCTTCATGGTGAGATTTAGTGAACTGGCTGATAAAACCCATTGACTTCATGTCTTGTGGCAAATGTGGCATCATTTGTATCTGTGGAGAACAGCGCACATCTCCGGGCCAAAATGTGTGATCTGATCTTTTACTTCCTTCTTCATTTCCCTTTATCTAAAACAACTTTGCATTTAAAAACAAACTACTGCAATCCATTATAGAGAAGCAGTCAGGTGATTGAATGTGGGATTCACACAAAATTAGACTATGAAATCTCCAATTATACAGTCAGCTAATGGCAGTTATGCAACCCACTCTGTGTGTTGAGACTATGGGAATAGCATTAGATTAGGAGATGAGAGCTATAGAGTAAGGAGGTGTATACAGCTCCTTTTTTAAACTAACAAACTCAGATCTGAATTTCAGCCGCTGGAAACCCAGAGGCAGACGGAGACAGACAGTGGCAAAGCTCACAGACATCCATTTGTGTCGTAATCAAACACGGTTGGCTGACAGATCGGGCATCTGCTTAGAAGCTTGTAGGATGAAGCACAGAAAGAGCACACAGAGTGTGTGCATTTGTCCATCTGTCTGTCCATGTACATAATGAGAGCTTCAGAAATCTAGACTTTTATATTGCTTGAAAAAATACGGTGCAGAAAACCCAGATTATATTTCATACTAATCTTTCCCGGGTAGACACAAGATCAATCAAGCAGCGCGTTTTTTTTCCTCTCCTCCCCCCTCTTTCCTTCACTGCTATCAATTTTAATGGTTGAGGGACATCCTTCAAAAGAACATAATGGGACAAGAAGATGGATGAGAACATTTGTAGACAACTGTCTGGACGCAGTGCTGAAGAGGTGGTGGGGGGGGTGAGAGTAAGGTTCAGCAGCCTTAATGTACCATCAAAGCCATCACATGCGCATGAATACTTATAGAACATCTAAGTGGGAGGTCTGCTGGTTCCAGAAGTATTTCCTCCAATGTAAATTTCTACTTAGGCCTGCAACAATTATTAATGAATGAGCAGATTATTTTCTCAATTTGTTGATTCACTGCTCGGTCTATAAAATGTCAGAAAACGGTGAAAAACATCCATCGAAACTTCCTGAAGCCCAAGGTGCCTCAAATGTCTTGTTTTGACCAACCAACAGATATTCAGTTTACTATCTAATAAAGCAACGAAAAGCAGGAAATCCTCGCACCTAAAAAGCTGAAACCAGAGATATTTGGTGTTTACTTGGGGGGGATGGCTTTGAATAATTAATCAATTACCCAAAAGTAGCTGATTAATTTTTTGTCAATCACCTAATCAGCCACAGAAGAAGATGTCCGTCAGAGCTGTGGCAACTTCAGAACACTTTCTTGCTGAAACTGGGAACAAAACTCCACACTATATAGTTATTGAAAAACACAAAAGTTAACTGATTTTAACTGCTGACTGTTTTTGATAATAAATAATAATAACTTCACCTTTAATGCAAAGATGCAGCTCAAAGTGCTTCACAAAACATGATTAAAAACAATGTTAAGCAGAGGGAAAGATGTATAAAGAAGATAGAACAGGGCTCAGAATGCTTCCTTGAGGAACTGACAAGTAGGAGTGAAACCAGTCAAGTACTATACCTTTAACTTTTTTCAACACTGTGTCATACATTTGCATTTGGCAATTCAACTCTCAAGGGAGCTTCTTGACCATTCAAGCTTTGTTAGACCTCCAACTGTAAGTCAACTCACACCGTCTGTGCAGAAAATAAACTTTTTGAATCTCTGGTTGACTAAAATAATTCCTCTCCCACTTTGCAACTCCATACATGACATGTAAAACTAATGCCCTCGCTTACACAAATATGGACTCTGGTGCAGGCTTTCTGCATGTGACGATCCACGAAGCCCGGTGCAGCTTGCCAACTCTTTTCTCAGAACGCCTGGCTCTTGTGATAGCTGCTCAACCTTTTTATTGAATGCGTATCCATTACACACATGGCCAGTGGTGTCCCAGAAGCGCCAGCAAGTCAGCTGTGTCCTCCTTAGACCCTCCCCGGTCCACAGGTTTTCACATCTGGTGCTACTGCACAGACAGGAATATACGGCCCACAGCAGGACCAAACTCCTGGGAATCACCTTCACCCCGGGAACAAATGAATTCCAGATTTGCTTCATTTCACATCTGTCTGTCCCGTCCTGTCAACCTGGTGACACCGCTCAACATGACATCGCTAAACTCTCAGATTCCATTACAGTTGGCCTTGTGAGTTCTGTCACACTCGAAAATTCATGAACACAGCTTTCTGGCTTTATCATTAGAATATTCACTGTGTTTTTGTTTCCTGTAGACATATGTGTGTGTGTGCGTGTGTGTGCGTGTGCTTCATTCTCATTCATATGCATCAGCAAGTTATCAGGGACCGCTGTGCCTCATTGAGCCGGGAAGCCGCTTTCCATTTATTTCTCAAATGCAGCGGAGAGTGAGTCTGCTCCTGTCTAATAAAACTTATAAAAATGGCTATGCCACTTTAAAAACTTCTAGTAACAAAAAGAAAGCCTGGCTCATTGGAAAATTACAAAACAGGATAATGAAATATGGAGGGTCTATACTCTGTGTTGCACAGTGAAGGATGAAATTCATTACCCAGCAGCATTAGGAGTAGCTGTCTGCTACTGTAGCTGAGCAGTGGCTTAGCGTCATCGCTAACTGCTGAGTCCTGACAACTATTGCAGTGCGTTTATGTCCTTTTATTGCGATTGCAAAAAAAGAAGAAAAAAAAGGGCTTTTGTAAAAAAGACATTTCCGAACATTAATGCATCAACACACTTTGAGTGCAAAAATCTCATCCTACCCGCATAACTCTGAGCTACACTGCGTCGCTCCTCACATCAACATCTGCCATCCTGCTAATTAGTCCAAAAAAAGCCACACATCACTGGGTTTCAGCGGTGCACAAACAACGTGTGACACTCACGAGGGGGGCTCACGGACACAATGGGAATCACAAAGCCCTGCCAGATCACAGAATGAATCAACTACAGTATGTTATTGTCTGCAAAAAAATAAATAAAAAATTGCCTCCAGCCTGGTGGAGAAAGCGAGCTGTGAAGAGTCTGGCTGACCATGGTGTAACAGCTGCTGAACTTCAGGTCAAAAGGTTCAACGAGGTTTCATCCTTGTTGACCAAAGATTAGGAAAAGCTTCCTACTACTCCTCCGCCGCACAGAGGGCAATTGTTGCAAGGTTAGCTCGAGTGGAACCCAGCAGAGAACAGCCTGGAGCAAAGGCTGAAACAAATGTAATCAAAGAAGATGAGAGATCAGAGGAATCATGAAAAGAGAAAGAAAGATAAAGAAACAAAGGTGCACAAGGGATTATCAGTCGCGGGTATAAAAATAAAAGTAGGACTGTGGAAAGTGAGAAAAAGAACAAGGCTACAGGAGAATCCTTGTGTCCTCTTGTCCGGGCAAGAAATCTGATTCAATAAATAAAAAATGTCAGCCTTGTGAGGCGAGCTTTGCAGGCCAGCTGAGAAAGGTGGGCGCATATCCATGCAGAACACCCGCAGCCGTGAGAACAGAGAGAAAGGGGGAATGGAGAGAGAGTGAGGGAGCCAGCTAGTCATAAATCTCCCACAGCTCCTGGGGTCAGGCAGACGGGGAGAGTGTCAAAATTGTTTCTGGGTGTGAAGGGAAGGGGAGGAAGGTGTCTAACCAACCACTGTGACTGACTCCTGCTCCTCGAATCAACCTGCTGCAAGGCCGGTCAGTCACGCTGTGACTCCAGCAAACCACTTCTGCCTCATTTGCATACACACACATTCATCGACTCTGCATAATCACAAGAGTAGAGTAGTGAGTGTGTGTGCGTGTATACATATATATATATATATATATATATTTGTCAAGGTGTGTGCGTTTCTTTGCAGCAGACAGGCAGGACAAAAAGACAAAATAAAGAACAGAGTGAGGAGGAGCCGAGCAAGCCAGACAGACGAGACGATATGTAAGAGAAAGAGGATTCGGTTGGCGGTGTTGTGAAAGGTGAGCGGTGAGCGGTCCCGCTGTCACAACACACTTCTCCTGACCACAAAGACACGGTGACACACTTCTGTAGCTGCAGGGGAAAAAGCGCCACTTCCTGAAGGAGACTCTCTTCCCTGTCTGTCTCCCTCTTCATTTCTACCAGTAGTGATGCTGTTTTTTTTTTTTGATTTGCTAGGCTGTTGCCGAGGGTGTACTGCTTGTTTTTTCGGTCTCGGGGGACATGAATACGTGCGTGCAACACTGTGAGAAGAGGTGGTTGGCTATAGGGGTATGTTGTTTTTTCATTGGTGAAAGATCTTTTAAAGCCAAAAATCCCACTTCTCTTATCCCCCTTTTCCTCCTCTTCAGCACTCCGCCTGCAATAATGATCCTTCACCTGTTTGCTCCTTTCCTTAATTTCCCTTTTACCCTCCTAGCACTTTCTCTATCAACTGCATCTTTAACAGCTTACTCTCTATTCCCATCCCAGTCTTTATCCGCCATGCTCTATATCCTTCCTGCCTTGCCTCCCACAGCGGTGATCAGAAAGTAGGTGCTGATGTTGCAGCTCCTGCCTGAACTGGCTCACAATATCAGTGGGTGGACAGACATGCCAGAGAGCTCCTGTCAACAGCGAGTGCGCCCTGGAGACTAGCCCACATGGTGGATACTGATCCCCTCTGCTACACCACAAGAAAAGGGGTCGACGCTATTTCTTAACAACTGGTGCAGAGAGAGGCGCAAAAGCCAAGATAAGCACCAAGACAGCACTATTTTTATGGTCCTTCTGAGGCTGCGGTGGCTGCCTACTCATCCGTCACGGGCTCTTAACAATCCTGTTTGTTTGCTAATATTAAAACAGATCATTAGTGAATGCAACCTTCTCCAAGAAGCTTGCAGCACAGCTTTCTCCGATCAGTCATGCGGTTTAAAATCTGACTGGCACGGTCCGTCATCCAGAGTTTGACAGCGTCTCAAGTGGCCCACGAGCTGAAAGCTACAGGCAGCGGTTAACCCCGGCAGGTTTATCTCCCCTGCTTCTTCTTCGTCTCATCCTGTCGCTTCACATGGGTAGAGAGAGACATTCCGTGTCTAATTAATGCACAGGATGGTTGTATAAAACAGCTAATGAGGCTGTGATCACAGTGGTGTGAAGGCAGGCGCTATCCGAGGGGTGGGGGTAGGGGGGTGGGGGTGTGTGTGTGTGGGGGGGCACTACTCCACTACTTCCAGGAGACACAGAGCCTCACAGTCATTAGCCTGTCACAGGAAGAGAGCGGATGGGGAGACTGGAGGTGGTTAGGTGAATACTTGTTTATCTGTTATGCTTCCCCTCAGTCTATGAGACCTATTAACTAAGACCTAGTGTTAACCCACTAAATACCCAGAATTAATTGTATATGAAAAAGCAGATCTTATGTTTCTCATAAAAAGACAACATTTTCCTGCAGTTGCGTCAGTAGTCGTACAAAGCAAGACAAGGAGAGAGATTATGCTTGGTCTTAATGGTATTGATCTCAGCTCTCCATGAATAATCTGCCACCACAACACTCAACTCTCTCAAAGTGACACCACAAGCAGAACGACAGAAAACTTTTAATGACAGACCAAGTGTGTTCAAGGACACATTTTGAAAACCATTCCAAGGACTCTCAAGTAATTGGCACCGATATACCGTGTGAAATCTTCGTCATGTGCTCAGATTCTTGCATTCTACAAAAAATAAATAAATAAATAAATAAAACTTGCTCCCTCAGCACAGCTCCTCCAGCAGGATGAATGGGCTGCACACAAGCTGCTCTCTAAGCAACTGCTCATTACTCAAAACACATCTGCTGGCGAGTAAGAAGCCCCTCTCTCCAATTTGCCGCCTCACTTTCATTTTGTGTCTTAATCCACTCGCTCATCTCCTTTATCGTCTTCTCCATAAAACACTCCCAACAAGGCTCCTGTCTTGGTTTTGGAACCTCTTTCCAAAAAACAAGCAGCACCACCAGCAGCAGCAGCAGCAGCCTTGAACTGCTCTCTGCACAGCACGCATAATGAATCACACACACATACACACACAACAACAACAACAACAACACCACACACAATCGATGCCAGAGTCGGCCGTGCCTCTGCTCACCTGTGCAATCTCATACAGCAGCTTGTAGTGTTCCTCTCGCTTCTGTAAAGTGCACAGATTGCAGCCCATTATAGTAGTCGTGGAAACGCCAGGCGTCCAATGCTCCCCGAGTAGTGGTGGTACGGACACAGGGGGTCACCCTCCACACCGGAGCGCTGGTTCTCATCAGTCACTCCTTAGCAAGCATCTCTTTCAGGCATCCCATTCACACATTCAGACAGTCACAGACAGCCTCAGCTCAGAGGAACACAGAGGTCCAGCTGACTCTCACAGATGAAGGTCCAGATGTGAGCTGTGTGGCAGCAGTGGTACAAGTAGCAGCGGCCGTTTCAGCATCAGCCCGTGTTGTCTCCTCTCTCCTCTCCCGCTCCCTCTATTTCACAGACTCTCACACACACACATGCACACACTCGCACGCCGGAGTTGTGACTCTCGCTCACTGAGACACTCCCCCCCCCTCCTTTTTTTTCCCCCCTCCTCAGCCTTGGCGCTCATGACTACGCTGATACCAGTTCATGAATAATGGTGGGTGGGGGGGTGCTGTGATATTCATGAGGGAGGCGGAAATAGGGGCGGGGACTGGAGAAGAGGGAGGAGTGAGAGAGAGCAGGACCGCTGGTTCATTAAAAGTGAGGCACAGTTATACAATAGGCTCCTTTGTGTTAGCAGCTCCTGTGAGGAGCTTGGGCAGGGCTGACTGCGCCGAGACAGCACACTGCGGACGGAGGGTTTCTGAGGCTGATGGGTAACCTACCTGCATCTGACGCTGTTCACTGAGTGTTTCTCTGCTTCATGGGCGGAGGATGTGTTGCCATGTGCTATTTATTTCTGATGGAAATAAGGAGTCACACTGGTTAAGGAGAGATCAAGCTGGAAATACTTTTAAAGCACAAAATGGCAAAAGATTTAGCACTGAAATCATTAATCAATCAATTGATTGATCCCCATAAATGTAATAAACAACAATTCTGATAACTAACTGCTCAAGTTAAAGCAAAAATGCTTCACATTTTCTGGTTTCCAGTTTTTTAAACAACATGATATGCTGCTTTTTTTATGTTTTATATCAGTGTAGAAGAAATGTCTTTGTGTTTTGGACCATTGGTCAGACAAAACAAGCAAATTGACTTCTCTTCAACTTTGGCATTTTTCACTATTTTTTAAATATTTTATTAACTAAACAAATCTGATTATAGAGAAAAATAATCAACAAATCAATTGATAATCAAATTTGTTGCCCTATATAGCTTTCCTCTTTTTTTTAATCTTTATCATTAGAGCTCAAAAGAATAGTTAATTAGCTAATTGAAAGAAAAGGCGATAATTAATTGTTTGTTGATTTTTTTAAGCATCAAGTCTAATTTGCGAGTCGTATGTTTCAATAATAATAATAATAATAATTACTAAACAACTAAATATCTTTAGTCTTGAAGTGTTGGTTGGACTTAAGAAATCTGATAACATCATCTTGGGCTTTAGGAAATTGTTATGGGCGTTTTTCACTTTTTTTTTTTTTTACATCTCATGAACCAAACTATTAATTGATTAATTGAGAAAACAACCAGCAGTTTAAGTAATAATGATAATAATCATTAACGGCAGACCTTCTTATATTGAAGAGATAAGAGTTGGCTTGTCTTTGTGCATCATCATAATACAAATGTACAGCATTTTCTAGAGCACATACAGTTAATGGGACCTCAACTCTGCAGTGCCTAACTATCTTAAAAGTGAAATATGAACTGACTGCTCAGGATGAGAAGTGGCTTAATATAAGAGAAAAAAAACAATTTATTACAAATTTATAACTCAGTAGGCACTACAGGTGTCACTGGTAATGGGCCGTCCTCGCAGCAAATTGGCAATCAGCAAAGCCCGGGACTACAGAGACAATATATCAACCATTGCTTTTCCTCAAACTGCTATAATTACAAGACAATAGACTTTGGCTATTGTCTCAGCCAAGAAGCCCCCTTTCGCTAGCAGGAAGCTACACTAACGAGCAATAATTGTTAATAAATTGGCCTCCAAGCCAACAGCAGGGCTCTCTGTGCAAAATACAGTTAAGAGTAGATGAGCGCTCATCAGCTGGCTACTGGGCATCCCACCCCCAGGGACTCCATAATCCGATTTTGTGGGCTTTAATTTTGCTCCGCTGCCTGGAGGCAAGCCAAACAGAGACCTACATCATAGAGCACCATTATGGTTAATACATCCTCCATCCTTCCCCTTCGTCTCCAACACCCGAACTGTTCCTCGCTGCCATCCGCTGCTCATCCTCAAGAAGCCACAAAGAGTGGGTTTTCTGCAGTTGCCAGGCAATATCAAATCCATGAAGTGCTGTTCACTAAAGTGTCAATTTGACATCAAAGGGTCTTGTTGGGAGACTGGGGAGTGGGGTTATAATATTGCATTTGATGAACAGGGGTGCTATGTTTGCTTGCGGTAAAATGGACTGTGAAGAAAATGTGAGTCAGGCAGTCCTCTGAAATTATATATCAATGACTGAAAGCTATGAAGTGCTTGGACGCGAGGAGCACTGCCTGTCTGGTTGTCTCTAGTCAGCACAGATGTGAAATGTAAAACACTCAGGGTCAAATACAATGTCCTTCCTGCATAGAAAGACAAATATTAGATTGAGAATCTGCTGACCGTATCCAATATTAGAGCACGTAAAGAAGTGTACTCAGGCTTCAGGTCCGGATGACCATCACTCTGCTATGTTGCACTCGCTGACCCCTAAAGGTTAAGATGCTCATCGGTCACCCAAATGGTCTTTCTCATCATCTGTGAAGCGAGACTGATACAGTAGCCTCTGCCTGCGGTCAAGCAGTACCTCTCGGTGGGACATGCAGAGTGAAGGATGCTCTTTGAAGAGTGCATTAAGACTGATAAAAGCTCTCCCGAAGTGCTTTATGGCCACGGGTTTTACATTGTGACAGGGTGAATTTACCTGAGACTGCATTTCCAATGCGACCTGAGGGCAAGATTGCCACATTATAGTTAACAGTTAGTGAAACCATTCACTTTGTGACAAGGTGAAGCTTCGCTGGATGTACAATTTGTCTCTTTAGCCGTCCCTCCTAGACGTTTTATGTAGAAGTTATGACCAATGTTAAGAATATTAGAAACTTACTCAATATGATTTATTGTTTCAACATTTATACAGAAAATGAAAGTAGCTATTGTGTCTGTATTTCATGTTGATGACCACCAATTCTCTCTCCTCCTCTTGTCCTTTCGACTTCCCCGCTGTCCTTTCCTACTGTCCAGCGGTTGTTTATCATCCAGTCTGCCCTTTGCCTGCTCGTGTAGAAACGCGCCCTCGATCGTGTTCATTCTCTCAGTTAATGGGCCTCACATCGCGGGGGCATGGAGAAGCGATTTGTCCTCACCATGATGGGTGCATTTTGAGGTTTCTTCAATTGCATTTCTGACAAACTGATATTTGAGCTCACCTCAAACCTGGAGCTATAACCTTCAGCCAAGTGTGTAATGCAGGTGTATTGTACGGCCCAGTCCCACATGTCTGCCTAATGCTCACCCACCCACCCTCTTTTTCCGTCTGTCTTGTCACATATATGCACAGTACATGAAACAGCAAAAACACAACTGATCTAAATGCTGCCAGTGTGGAATATGAAATAACAATCAGTACCCACAAACTGATTTGGATCGATTTCTTGTCCTGGGATAAATGCCGCCAACTGTCACTCAGCAGAGCAGAAAACTGGGATCAATTTAATATTTCACCGCATCTGGGTCAACGGACTGATATGCATCGCATCTGAATGCCTTCTTCAGTAGGTAGAACATGCCGTGTATTTTTCTTTTCCATTCTGGCAGCAACTTTTCAAGACATTTGTGGCTGCCAATCACCGCGACTGTCAGGAGAGCTTTTGTTAGCAGCTCAGGTGAGAGGAGAAGCTCAAGCTGATATTTAACAATCCGCAAATATGAGATGAAATCTAACAGACAAAGAGCTTCAGTCTGGCTGGGACAGAATAGTATGGATTATCCCGGACCAGTGGAGGAGATGTATTTCAACAGCTTATGGTAACCTTGACAACAAACGAGAGAGCATCTTAAAACAGCTGCAGATTTAATAAGAAGCGGTTATTGCTGTGATTACTCGTCTATGGCAGTGTCTGTCAGGAATATCAAGTGTCCCTGCAGTGTTTAATACATAAACAGGTTTATTAGGCCAGCTCTGACACACTGGGTGGATGGAAATCTCTTTGGTGTGAGCACTTGAAGCTTGTAAAGATTGAAATCCTGTTCACGTGAATGGAGAGCCGTGGGGATTGAAGAGTGGTTTGTGATGGGACGCCTGGCTCAGATGCAACAGCCATGCTGCCGCTGTAGAGCTGCCCGCTCCTCCTGGGTATCCATGTGACCTGATTTGGGAGTAATTAAATGAGGCCCTTTTATGAATGAATCATCGTCGCAGCCTGCTCCTGCGATGACAGCTTTGATGGGACTTGGTGCATTGTGCACACACGAACGCACAGGTGGGTGCTTGAAAGCCGACGTGGCCAGACTGTGGGAAGCCGACCAAAACATCTTTCTCAATGACAATAAATTATTAAAAAGGCTTGAATCTTTAATTCATGTGGGAACATGACCATAGATAAAAGTTGCACATTGTGCTTTGCATGATAACACATGTAATGTTTTTATTTGTATTTGTATTTTTTTAATCATGTGTAATATGTTTAGTTAATAATTTGAGTCTGTGATCTATGTTCAGTATCTACCTCACCAATATCTGTCAAGAGATATTAGTAACTTAGACATTAATCTTGACAAAGCTGTTTCTTGTAAATTAATGGCGATATTTAAAGGTGAGTTTCGACAAAGCTTTGCAAAAAAAGAATCAAAGCCTGTTCTGCCATTTTGCTTGACACTCTCCTTAAGTGAATGTCTGCTTTGCTGCTAATGAGCCTCTTCACCGAGACGTCACACCACCCCCGACAAGTTTTCCCTTCACTTCTACAAAAAGCAGAATATGACACAAACACGCCACAACAACACACACGTCCTACATGAAATCTGGTTAACCCTGATGGCCCCCTGTGTGCCTGAAGATTAAACAAAGTGCACATCAGACAGGAAGCTCCAGCTTCTTTCCTCTACCTGACCTGGGAACTGCTGAGGAGTCGACATGTGCCGAGCGTTCGGTTAAGTCTGTTGAAGAAAGCAGAAGACTAGAATCAAAGTGTCTGCAAGATCAAGGTGAAATACCTGTCTGAGTGGAGCTGCTGCGAGTGCAGCCCATACCTGCAGTAACAGACCGAGAGAATTTTTTGATCTCGGTGAAATATGCATTATTCGAATTAGGGTGAAGCAACATGACGACACTGGATAAGCCATGCGACATCATGATTACTATTCCATTAATATCTCTGGTGTTATTGGTCCGTTTCTGGCAATGCTACAAATCAATAAGCAGGACTGTTTATTGGTAACATTGGATTTACAGCAATCAATGTGATAAAAGGACAGTGGTTTTTCAGAAATCATTTTAGTGGATTAGAGGATCTGACTATATTATCAATCTAACTTATTCTAACTTATTATAAGATGCGTAATGCAAGGTAAAGCGTCACTTTAGTATTGCAGTTCCTTAAAGTTTCACAAGGAGCAGATTTTTTTTTTAAAAAGATGAAAGTCAAAGCATCAGAGGCCAAGGTATCTGGATTTTTACTCCCAATGGGTCAAGCTTCAAAAGCTCTCCCATAATGCAACAATCTTGAGAGAAAAAGGCCCTCACACACTGATGCGCTCAAAAAAAAAAAAACATTCTGTGACTTCACCTCAATCCTGTGAATCCCAAGACGAGACAATTAATTAAGTTAATAATTACACATTAAATGATTTATAATATTTACATAATGAAACTTAGAGATATTAATTCCCTATCAATCACGGTGGCGCAATCAAAGGCTCAACTCCCTGAGAGATCTCCTCAATATCGTCATGTAGCTAGTAAATGTCAGTAAATACAATGAATATAAGACAACAGGAGACAACATAGACCTGCTCACACAAGGGGAGGACCCATCACTGTTCTATTAGTTACCTCTTCACGGTTGTATGCCTCCGCCACTAGTTTCAGTTCAGGTTACATTCCTGTTTATCCAGAATCATATCAAATACCAATCATTTGTGTGAAATGTCATAATTGCTGTGTGACGTCTTCAGTTATGGCTGAAAGTTTTCTGAGGTCACTGTGACCTTGACCTTTGACCACCAAAGTCTAATCAGTTTTTCCTTCAGTCCAAGTAAATGTTTTTGCCAAATCTGAAGGGATCCCTTGAGGAGTTCTCGAGATATTGTATTCAGAAGGCCAAAATCATGTTTTGTGTTTTCCTTGAGTATACAGGTGAAGAAAACAAAATTTGAGGAAATTCCCTCAAGGCGTTACCGAGATATTGCGTTCACAAGGCCAAAACTGTGTTTCGTAAGGTCACCATGCCCTTGACCTTTGACCCCCAAAATCTATTCAGGTTCCTCCTTGAGTTCAGGCAAAGCGTTACTAAGATATCGTGTCCACAAGAATGGGACGGACACCCGAACCCGAAAACAATATGCCTCCGGCTCTGGCTGTCGCTGGCGCGGAGACATAATAAAATAAAAGATATGACCATCTAATCTCTCTCTAAAGATTGTTTTTCCCTTTATACCTATGCACCTGTGCATACAACACCTTGAAGCACCATAATGTATCAGTAACATCTTTTTCATCATCTCTCGTCAACTCCACTACCCGTTTTTAACACAGGCTTTACCTAGATTTTTTTTATTCTCCAGTTGATACATAAATATAAAATTACACATAGAATTGTAAAAGATTTTGTCCATATCACCCACTCCTAGCTGAAAAGATCACACCTCAGCTGTGTGCTACTCCCAATTTCTCCAGCATGTCAGAAATGTCCATCATGTGTGAACCAGCTGTGGTTCCCGCAAATGAGTAAAAAAAAAAAAATACTACATCGCTTTTACACATGTAAGACTAGTGACCTTTTCAGGGAGGAAACAGTCGGTTTGACACTTTAAGCTGCAGGCGGGATGAGGGGATAAGGGTATGAGGGGTGAGGCGGTGGGTGAGTGAAAGGCAAACTCCCTCCACCTTCTCTGCTGGATGCTCCTGTCTGCTTTCATATTCATTCAACCCAAGGCTGCAGAGTGTGTGGCCCGCACTAACTGCTGCCAGGAAAACACTCACAGCCACATGACAGCATGACCCCGACACCACCCGTGTGGCAGGACGCCCTCAGCCCACGCACTCGAGCATAAACAAAACTCAGCTGTGAAGTATGCGTCGTGTATCTGTAGATCTATCAGACATGTTGGAGGTCCACAGGTCTGCCTGCTCTTGCTGCCTGGGGTGTTTAATGATGTTTGTGGCGAGATACAACCCCTCCGTATGCTAGGCTCCACCTATTTTATTATATTATCTGACATAATGATCAAGGACATATTGTGATAAAGTCATAGTTCCCAGGTGCCTCTAAGTCTCAGATAGACCTGCCAAGATAGGAAATGTAATCTTGTGTTTCTGTGTTGAAGGAGGGCAAGAGTGTGGCAGACAGTGGGGCAGGTGTTCAGAAACAAAAAAAAAAAAAGCAGTCTTTCATCATCCCGCATGAAGATTATCTGAGTGATGCAGATTTAAGATAACCTCAATGTATTGCCTTTTTAATAGCTTTTCCGTATGCACGAGTTTCAATAACCAAAAGCTGAACTGAAGATACATAATAGTTTTAATCTTGTATGTTTTATTTTTTTAAAACATGCAATTTAAAAAAAAACCCAAAACAAATGCGTTCAATTCAATTTGTCACAGAAGCTCAAGGTGGCAAATCGCACTGACAACAAGCAGCAGACATGTACAACAGGCAGGTCATTGATTTAAGACTCTGCCCGCTGCTGCCTGAGCACTTGTCGATACGCAGTCAATGCACTTTTGATTGTGGATGAGAGTTCTGTGCTCCCGAAGAGAGGAAGCGAATCTATAGAGACAATCAGCTCAGAGGGCAAACAGGTTAGACTCCACGCCAACCTGTTCTGCTCCATCTATTCAATTCTTATGCTGATTCCAGCATAAACAGAAAGCCTGCAACCCCTTATTGTGTCCTACCGAGGCCTTTCGAGGCAATGTCACCGACAGGTCATCTCATCTCAGGGGACACACTGGCAGCGTCCTCGAGGTCTCTCCCACCATCATGTTGAGACAAAGTCGGATAAGCTACATCTTGCATCTGTTTTTGTCTGATCACGTGAAAATACTGCACGACGCCGTGCAAACATAGAGCTGCACTGATCATTATTTTTTATGATAATGAATCAAATATTTGTGATGATAATGGAATGCATTGTGCTTTTGTAGTCTTATTGACAATTCAAGCGCATTACAATGGAAGACACATTCACTCATTAACACAAACATTCATACAGCGCTTGTCTACCACACACACACACACACCAATGATACATTAGGAATAATTCTGGGTTCAGTATCTTGCCCAAGGACACCTCGAAATGTGGACTGGAGGAGCCGGGAATCGAACCACCGACCTTCTGATTGGTGGACGACCCGCTCTACTTCCCGGATCGCCCATAGTCACAAACCTGTAGAGAATTATCAAGCAACTCAACATCTCTGCGGGGCTCTACTGAGCGTTAAGATTGTTTCATTTTTTTCTGGCCAGCAGCAAAACGACACCTCATTTCCATTCACAGCTCAAGCAGCTTTTTAGAGCAGAAAACCAGGAAAACCAACTGCACAGGACCTGCCCAGCACCGGCGGACAGACACAGAGTTTACCACTACAACAGCTAGTAAAGAAAGTTCCTCAAGCACGAACGTAATATGCAAGATGTTGTGTTTGCAGCTCGTTCTGTTGCCTCCAAGTGGCAAAAATAACTATGAATGCATCTTTTACATATCTCCAAGTAGATGTGTGCGTAGTGCATACGGTTTCAATCTGCACGTCACGGAGCACTCTTGCGTGTGTCTGCCTCTTTAGAACTTCTACAGCTTGATTTCAGCCACATTTTCATGGTGACAATCAAAGTGTAAATAAATAAATAAATAAATGTGCGTTTTGTGAGCTTCTGGGAGCAAGATTGAATCATAAAAGCTGAGGGAAAAGATTTAACACAGGAAAATGATACAGACATTATCTGCTGAACTGTGCCAATTTATTGTCAATCTGAAGTTTTAAAGCAACAGCACAATCTTTCACTGCACCGGTAATGTGACCTTGACATAAATGTTTTCTAAAAATAAATAAATAAATCAACTGATGTCATTTTCTCTGCTCCTCCAAAGCAGCAAGGCAAAAATAATAAGATTTAGAAACATTGGAAAACAAAGTATATTTCAGTCTAGTCAGACTTTGGCAGCAGCACAGTAATTTGTGTTTGCTCTACATCAATGCAGCAGCAGGCCTTCACCGGCACCTTCATGTACTCTATAATTTGTGCTGTGATGAGCTTGTTCATTGTGTTCTTCCAAGCGCTTCAGCTGGACTAGTGGGTGCACAAACACACCTCCATTTCCTATATGCTTTCATTTTTTCTTTTTTTAATGGCATTTTTTTCCCCAGTGACTTCTATTCCTTGCCGTGCCGGTTGGGAGAAAGTCTTTGGCGTGCCCGAGGATCAGCTTAAAACCTTCCCCTAAACTGCAATGCTCCAGAATGAGAATGGCTACAGATCCGGTGGTAATAACAGACCTGCAGATGGATCACATGCTTGTTTTTCAGAGCACAGATTAGTCTGGAATTATGATGATACCCAGGGGGCAGGAATCTTATTTTCTTCCCTCCTGATAAGAAAACAAGAGCAGACGACAACCAAAAGGAAAAAGAGGGAGCGGGAGATGTGTGTGATTTAACATGCTGTGCTGCATGCTGGTGTGTTGGCACTCCAATTTAGGGGACTGGATCAGATAGTGTCCGACTGGAATTGTTTCAGTGTTGGCTATGACAAATACAGCTTCATGTCCCACAGTACAATACAGTTTACATCCATTCTGCACCACATAAAACCACCTTTAATTACACGTGTGGTTATCGCACTGTACATGGCACGTGGATAATGCGATTGTGGAGACAGAAAAGAGGCAAATAAGGAATGAAGAAATATCACCTGGAGAAAACAAAGAAGTGCTCAAACAACTATTCAATCAACGGAACATTGTCCTTTCAGCCATTTATGGTAAAAAAAAAAAAAAAACATTATTTGATGAACAGGAAGCAGCGACACTGCGCTTCTACAGCCATGCAAACGGCTAAACAAAGTAGTGCTTTGAGCTACATGCAAAAGATAGCATGGTAATTGTTTATAATGGCAATGCTATAATGCTGATTATTAGCAGATATTATGTTTACCATGTTCAGCATGAACATTGGCTAATTAGCATAAGTGGGATCATGGGAAATACCAGTAATTTGGTCATAAACTGAAGCAGTGGAGAAATTAACATTTGATCCGAGGATTCATCCTCTGAGCACCAGAAAAATGTCTACGCAAAATTTCATGGAAGTCCATCCCACAGCTGCTGAGATATTTCAGTCTGGAGAAAAGAGCTGGACCAACCAAGCCACATTTCTATCCTGAGAGCTTCACTGTTTTAGCTAAAAATGCCAAATATTTTCTGTTAAGATTTGCTGCTTTACTCTGTTTTACATCTTTGTAACTCTGGGCTTTTAACAGCATTTACACAATGTTTTTATTCACAGACTAAACGCTTCATAGATTAACTGAAAAATAATCAATAAAAGAAGAGATGTGCTGGAGAAACACTGTCATTTTATATGCTAACGGGGATCACATGTGTGAAGAGCGCAGACACACACTCACGTTGTCTTCCATTATGTAGAGATTTGAATTCATTGTGATTCATGTATATGAGAATAATGACAATCATATTGATGATTATATGCATTTGCAAAAAAACAAAAAGGAGGAAGAAAACAACTGAAATTGTTTCCCTTCTCTTTAACTCCCACAGAACAAAGAGTAACATCTGCAGTACAAGTACAAAGACATCAAAGGAAACCACATGAGGTAAATATGTCACATAGCTATAAGATTCATAACCAGAGTATCAAATTGAGACCTGACACACCAAATAAATCCCTACATTACACTGTGTCAGGTAAAACTTTTGACAATGGCAGTGAGTGTCCTAAACTGCACCTGATCATGGATGTTAAAAAGCAAAGCATAAATGTCCCTGTTGATTTGCACACTCGAACGCACCACACAGGAACAAATTAACTAACACAGCTGACTCCTCACTGTCGCTGTCTGTCTTCCTCCAGCGCTTCATATCCCAGAGGACAGCCATTGATTTTCCAGTTATAATCAACACGAAATTATTGAATGTCAGATGATAAAGTGTTGGGGTCCACAGGCATTTCCCCACAATGGGTTTTCTGAACCTGGTCACGTCACCATAGCAACCCCGGCTGTTTGACAGAGCTCACGACAAAGAATTTTTCTGCAGAGATTCATCTTAAAAACAGGGTCCTTTCTACTAAAAGCACCAGTTAACACCCCCCACCCACCCCACCCCACACACAAACACACTCACACGCACACGCACACGCACTTTACCCTTCAAACAGGTCTTCAGTATTCGACTGCACTGTTCTGAAACTGTGAATGACCAAGCTGGACCTTTCATCTCCTGGACACTACGTGAAGTTTCATATCTAAACTAAATCCATGGCAATGATTTGCAGTTACAGGTTTGGTACAACAGCTGAAACATCAAAACATCGTACAGACACAAAAGCATCGATCAGGACACACAAACCACGGTCAACAGGCAATAAAATCAGAGCTCTAAATCCACACTGCGGGAAAAAAAAAAATACTGCATAATCATATAAAGCTATATTTCTTTGTAGCAGCCATCTAATGAAATTATACATCTTGGATGTAGTGTTTTATCGATTTGTCTTTTGTTATGCTTGATGGACCTCGAGTAGCTGCAGAGCATCCTCACCACCTAACAAATCTGCTGTGATCCTGAACTGAAGCCAGTGGCAAGCCCTTCGAGAAATCAGCTCAGCGCGTTGATCAGATATTGCCGTGTCAAACCTATGAGGGTGACCCCATCAGCGAATGCCTAAAGCGACACACAAGGGGATATAACTGACTGTATCACTAGATACATGTCTTTTCTGGGCCAGGGAAATGTGGGTGGGGGGGTGATCATAAAAAAAAAAAAAAAAAAAAAACTCAAACATGCCCTCGGAGCCTTGGCTCATCATTTAATGGAGACAATTTCAAGGTTTTGGGTCAACACAGGTCAGCGTTTCCCCTGTTTACTTTGGTGAACAGCGGGTCGGGGTGCGCTCTCCTGCCAAGACACTGTTAATACACAGGAGATAAATTAACAACCCCTCCTGGAAGCCTTCTGGGAATAGTTTCCGCCTCACAGCACACAGGAGATTAAACTAAAGGGGGGCAATATTCACAAATCAGCCAATGGTTGTGAGGAAAGAGGCAACACTATTTGTCAGAGAGCTCTTTGTCCCCTCTAACCCCTCTTCAACAAGCCCACAGCAAACTGTGATTCTCAGAAACCACCACCATCTAGATTTTGCCCGGTGAATGTCCTGGGAGGCCCTGATTCCTCTTCCAGGGAACCTTATGCATCATATTTTATTCAAGCACTGTACATTTACATATTACAAAGGAATATGAGATTGTACAGTGTCAATGTATGTCTTTAAGGTGGTGTTTTGTCTTGTTTTTCGTAACTTAAATGTTGCCGAGTGTCTATCTGTCCGTCTACAATGTGCCGTTCTAACCTCATAAGTGCCCAGTAAGCCCAGTTTAACTCACAGGATTTTTCTGCTGCCTCATGTAAGGAGTGTAAAGGAACAGCTCACATCTTTCTGCAGAAAGAGACAAGCAGAGGAAAAGACAGACAGACAAAGGTTCATCTGTACAGAGGCCAAGAAATATGGTCACTGAATAATGTTAGAGGGCGGTGAACCCAAAAAAGACTGAACTAGTCAGAGAAAACCTTTCTGAAAATGTCCTCGAGACTGACAGGACTGTGACCGCGACTGAAAAAAAAAAAGACATAATCCCGGTGAGAGTCAGGAATGGGTTTGGCTTATTGAGGTTAGGCCTTAGGAGTTACCACAGCACTGAGTCTGCTGAGTACAGCTGATTCTGTTTGAGCCCAAGTGAAACTGAAACTGGTTGTAGTCGTGAGGTCAGTCAGCCTCGTTCAAAATCCTACTGACATTTGCTAATAGCTAAAAATCCAGCCTCATCATGTGGCTACCCCATATGTTTAGATAAGAGTCATGGTTTTAAAAAACACAATCTAAGATCATTGTGAATTTAATATTTCTGAACATTTCCCATCAGCGCCCAAACCATCGCGGGCTGAACATCACAACTCAACAGTGTCTCTGTGGTAACACAGAGACAGAAGACGGCACGCTGTAGATGTTTTAGACAGCAGAGATTTCAGCTAAAAATTTGGGAAGTTCACATTAAAGCTTGCATTGGTGAATATAATGCTAGGAAGTTGTCATGGCAGCTGTAGTTTCTTTTATGCAAACAAAGTTATCGTCATCTAAGTTGAGACTTGAAAGTCAGGAAGGTTTAAACTTTTAAAAGTAAGTGCTGTATAAGGATAAAATGAAATACCGAATGAGGAATTGCATTGAGTTACAAAAGTGACTTACATCAGGACTTTGGCTGCCTACATTTGAAGAGTTCTTCTAACAGTTCTTTTATTGAAATGTGGCAATAAGATAAAAAACAAAAACAAATACATATTAAAAGATGTTAAATTTCTTATTCTCGCCTGGCTAATTTTATTCACATCATCTCATCTTTGACAACAAATGAGGGCGACATCTTTTATCCTATGGGGCCAAAACAGTAAATAACCTCCATGATCCTGCCAGTGTGTGTATGTGTGTAAAGGATGGGGTGAAGCGTGAGACATTATAAATGTTAAAATATAAATAATAATTTAGTTTTCACTCTACTAGTGGACTTACAGCAACACTGACATTAAATGTTGAACCACACAGTATTTTCACATTAATTCAAATAGTTCATGTGGTGTTTACCTGTGTTTATTTCCCTTGGCTCAGTAAATCCCATCCAGCTCAGTGTTCTGTGACGAACCTCTTTACATGCTATATTTCCTATTTAATACACATAGACCCTGATCCTGAAAAACACAACAGCAGTACACAACACAGCTCCCTCCATGATTGTGTAGAGGAGCATCCTTGCCCCCTTCCTCACCCTGTTCTGCTCCTCACATCATAAAACTGCTGTTAGCTAATACCGTGTGTTTAATTCCTCGTTGTGGAGCTCACCTCGGAGTGGCCCTGCCAAACCCTTCCCACAGGAGATTTACAGTCAGCCATTTTGTGGACTAATTGCCCAGTCCTAGTGCAGGGAGGTCAGCCATAGAAAACACGGGGAGTCGGCTCACACACCTGCTACAAGCCAAGCCAGGCAGAGGGCAGACTCCTCAAACAGCAGGACGCACCACACACCACACCAGGAGTCTCCTTGAGTTGTCTAGAATAATGTCAGTCAGATGTAATCGCTCACACTGTGGCCCATTGTTTGGAGATAAACAAGTTCCAAATCTTTTTTTCCCACCACTGACTGTATGTTGCTGGAACATAAATCAAAGTCGGATAAGAAGCAGATGTGTGATAGTGGAGACAGACCCGCTGCATGCTCTCCATGATATGGATCTAATCTCCTCACTCTGGATCATATTTGTGTTTCATCTCCTCCTCCTCCAGCCGTATCATCAGCCTCCTGTCTTTCTACATAACCTCCTGCCAATCTCCCTTTTGATTGGTTGAATTAGACTGATGCTTCCATCATGAAAACACAAGCAACCGAGTCAGTCTGAGTTGCGCCGAACATCATTCAGCGGCAGCGCTTTATCCTCCTCTCACATTAACATTTCCAGCAGATCACGCAGGTATTATTAGACGTGGTTGTCCACCTCATTGACTCCTCTTATTGGCGTTGAGGAGCTGACAGATCAGTCCGCTCCTCAGCATTTACTATAAGGGCCCTGAGTGGTTTTGTTTAACTTGACAGCTATGCACAGTTTTGCCTTTGTCTGGTCATTTTTAATAGCTCTTAATGACCATCTATTAAAGGCTACTACTCCATGCTATTCTGAGCACTCTCCTTTTATTAGCATCAGCTGACACCCCCATCACTCAGCGGTTCCCTTGACTTTTTCACTGCTGGTGACCCTTCCATCTATCTAATTAACCACAATTTACTAATCACATAGGCCACTCTCCCAGAGCCGTGCGCCCTCCATCACTGAGCAGGGACAAAGGCTCGTTAACAGGGGGCCTCCCCACCATTACCCCTGAGAGGGAGAAAATAGAGATTCCTCAGGTCAATTTGGAATCAAGGGCCATAAGATATGCAGCGTTACTGCCAATGTGCAAGCTAGGCAGGTATGATGGCAGCAAGCCAAAGATACAACAACATAAAAACAAGCATGTGTGGGGAAAATAGACCTTCTGTGTTCCCAAGGCTCGAAAAGAGAAGCATTATATAAATCACAGGCTGCAAAGTTTGTCGAAAGCTACAACCTGCAAAGTGAGAGAGGAAGGAGGGGGGGGGAACTATTTCAGGTTTCATTTTACAAGAGGAGGTGGAGAAAATCGATACGCTGAATGTTGGCTTATTGCCAACTTGCTGAGGGAAAAATGAGAAGATAACCAAAAGCAGCAGGTTGGTTTTTTTTTCCCCCTCATACACCACACTCACAGCCCAGGATATTACATCACAAACACAACAACACAGTAGAGTTAAGCAGCAGCAACACACACACACACACACACACACACACACACACACACACACACACAGCCAGTGGAAAGAGAGGCTCATATCAGAAATGCGATATCCAGCAAATAGCATTTTTTTCCTTCTTGTTTTAGAGAATCGTCTGCCATATCACAGGTGTTTGTTCCAATCATTCTGCAATATCCTCCGGTACTCTTCTCAAGGTTTACAACCATCCAATTTCCAAAGCCCCCTCTGCTTATGATCATGACAAAGAAAGTTCAAGCTTTGATTAAGTAATTATTCGTCAACAGAGAAGCATTTACTGGTTTTAGCTTCTCAAATTTAAGGGTTTGTTGCTTTATGTGATTTTAACTTGAATATTGTGTGGGAGTGGTTCTGTTGGATGGACAAAACAAGCTGTTTCAACCGGGAAACATAGGGCTCTGAGAAACTGTGATGGCCAATTTTCTTGGCGAACATATCACCTGAGCCAAGACTCTGGGCTTAACAGATACATGAGGATGTGCAGTAAGAAGAACCTGTTGCACAGAAAAGCAAAAAGAAATGTTTTCACTGGAGTTAAATTTGTTGACACAAATAATGGTTGGAAAAAAATAAATGCAATAAACATATTAGAGCTGAAACAATTAGTCGATTAGTCAACAATTTTGATTATCAATTAATAATTAGTAATTTTTCAAGAAAAAAAAGTGAAAAATGCCAAATATTTGCAGGTTTCAGATTTGGTACTCTTTGTCATGAATCAGTCAAACTGAATATTTGGGGGTTTTGAACTTTTGGTCAAACAAAAAAAAAGACATTTGAAGACGTCACTTTTAGCTCAGCAAAATCTTTTCACAACTGTATCTGTCCATCAATGACAGGCTTTCCCAAAACACACCAAGGTTTATTTCAACAACGTCATCATCTCAACTTTAATTAACATCATTTTGTTGTATTCACATGATTGCTATGTTTTTATAATGGTACTAATCTAATCCACAGTTAAGATTATTGTGTAGAATCAAATTCACTTTAATAGTTTCATAGTTTTATTTTTCTACCGTAAAATGCTCCACTTAGTAAATAACTTGCTCACAGCTCTTGAATAACGCAAATGAAGGAATCTTGTTCAAACACGTTACTGTTAAAAAAAACAAAGTAGTATTGACCAATCTATTGTTATCAGTTTTTCTAATGATCCCATATTGATTTTGTTATTGTCTTCAAAGATCCAGTAAATGTCAGGCTCTACATTTTTAACAACTTTCACTTATAAAGTGCGTCTCCCTTTCACAAAAGCATTTGGAAACAGAATCCAAATCAATGAGTCACACAGGATGTATACGCCCGTTTTCCTTTTTAAATGTGTGTTTCCATAGTTCAGTGAGTCTGACACACTGCGGCTCACATTAGTGAGTGAGACCGTAACCCTGTGCAGCTGCTCATGTCAGTGATGGGCATCAATAACTGGCGCCAGGCCTGTGGTTCGTAATTGTGTTGGAGGGGTCAGTGTTGGGTCAACAGGGCATTCCCCCGGCCCGTCTAATGAAGGGAACACAACTCTCCCTCACACCAATACTCTGCACAGCCATCTCCAATCCCAGGCCCCATTGCCTGTGTCAATCACACCATCAGTAATAGATATGCGACCCAGCCCATCTTTGCCGGGAGGCCTACAAGCCATCACAATATACAGTGCTGTGGCCAATTAAATCATGCTTCAGCTAATGTGTTGTACCATGTTTGTTTGTTGTTGTTTACTTGACTATCAGACTACAGATATTAGTCTTGATATCACAAAGTAGTGCTAGACTATAAACGGAATTTATCTAAGCACACCACCTCTTGTTCTACATAACAATAAATGAATAGTCTGAATACCATATAATTAAACTAAGAAGAGCTACAACAACCAATCTAACCAGAAATTCAACCAACCAATCGGGCTGGGCCAAGGTCATGCTATAATGAATTCAGCTGGCACATATGTAATCTTTACTGTGTTCACCATATTAGTTTAGCATGCTAATGTTTGCTAATCAGCACTAAATACAAAGTACAACCAAGGCTGATGGGAAATGTCATATGTATTTGACTGTAAACCTGAGTATTTAACAAATTAAAATTTTGACCTAATGATGGCGTTAGATGAAACGTCAGGGGATCACCAATGAGCAAAACCGCCCTTCAGAAACCTATGAGTGACGTCACAGAGGCTACATCTATCTTTATTTACAGTCTATGGTGCTAACGTATTCAAAAATTGTTATTCCTTATAAATTTTGTTATCATATGGATTTTAGAGCATATGTTACAGCCCTACCACAAACACATGCTTTTTACTCTTTTCGGTGTTGTGCATAGATTTACCACACACACTAACCCTGACCCTTCATTCTGTAAAACTCAATGTGCAGCAGCCTTAGGTTGATGCATCAGTGATGAGCTCATTTCTTTAAAACTCCATTTTACTTATGAACAGGCAAATAGTTGAGACAATCAGGTCCACCACCCAAGCACAATCAGGTCATCCATCACCATTGGCCGGTATGAGGCAGGGGAGGGCCCGATACACCCACGTGTCAGACACACGCCAAGGGCAGGCGAGGGTCCTCTTTGAAATCTTAAGTGGAGCTAACAGAGCTCATATCGGCATGATTGGATTAGACTTGAAATGCCTTCAAGAGTTTGCGCACATGGGAAAAGAAGTTAAAAAGCTTATTTTGTTGAAAGCACATCGGAGTCTGCCTCATCAAAACCCCAAGAGATAATGAGATGAAGAAAAACAAGAGAAAATTTGTGATGCTGAGATATTCCCAGTAATGACTTTGCTTGATGATGAATTAATTGCAAGTCAAGTAAACAAGAAATCCAAAGAATAGTTGCATTATGTCCATGTCCAGATTCAATTTTCTTTTTGCCTCCCATTGAAGTACCAATAGATTAGGGTGGGAGTCTAGCTTGAATTGAATTAGCACAAAGTGAATGGCTTTGGTTACATGGAGAACAAGCCGTGTCCAGTCAGTGTCTCTTTTCAGAGCAAGACGCTCCAAAACATCAGTCAATTACGCTTTGTTTGAATAGCGGGAGAGTAAAAAACGCGGCGAAGGAATAACAATAGATGAGGGTGAACCAGAGGGAAGATGGAGAGAGAGTAAAAGTAAATGAAAGAGTGTGTGGGGGGTGAATAGGGGAGGAGACGGAGAAGCAGGGAGGGCAGAGTGCATGCGAGGAAGGGAGATGGAGGTGGCGAGGAGAGACAGTGAAAGAGAATTAGAGGGAATATTTGAGAGAAATATGGCTACACGTGTCAGCAAGCAGCCCAAGACGTCAGCATTGTGTAAAAATAACCTGTCCAATTATGAAGAGAGACTGCTCGCCCTTCTATCACGGATGCTTTACTGAGGAAGACCCCCCCCACCCCCCCCCCCCGCATCCGATTCCCCCCTCTCCTCATATATACATCTCCTGTATATATTTAGATGCCGTCATATATTGCTTCTGATAATGTGATTCCAGAAAATAGATTGGAATTGTTCACTGTCTTTTATAAAGATGGATCATTCTGTCAATATCCTATGGCTGGCTAGCGTTAGCTCGCCACGCAGCATATGACTTCCCATTCCCCGGCAAAAATGGTGTTTAATGCTTCCCTGAGAATGTATGGCTGCAGCTGTTTCCATTATCCATTTAACAGCCTCTAAAAGGAGGATTTATTTCTGTAAATTAGCTCCTGTATAACATGACAGTATCATGGATCATAAACTTTAAGTCAATACAGCATGGGAATACCGTGGTTAGAGGGAGAAAACACCTAACTGACCCAATCTTCTCCTGCATGTACAGTACCCGGCAGGGCCCAGCTGAGGCGGTGGCAGCTGTTCCTGCTAGAACTTAATCTTATTCTTCCTCCCTCTACAAGGTCCCCCCAACGTCCCACAGTAGCCATTTCCTCATCAGCCTATTACTTTCAATAGGCGTTGGAGTAATTGGCTATTTCACACATGTAAGGGTTGAGCTGGCAGAGGGTAAAGGCCAGGCAACCAGGCTGTCAGTGTCCTGCACCACAGTCATCCATCAATTATTATCAGGCACAAGGAAAGCCACTGCGGCCCGGAGCCGGCACTTTGTCAGACCTCATCCAGGGCTCCCTGGTTAGTCCATTAACATGTGCAAGCTTTAGCAGCGTAGATGTACTTGTAATCTGCTTGTGCGAGTGTATAGCTTTAGTAAGATATACAACATTAAAAACTCTCCACGGTGCAACCGAATTTCAACATCCAAACAGTGTTCATCTCTCAGTCGCTTGCCTGTTACTCTAACTCCTCAAGAAATTGTGCTCGTTTTCAATAAATTCATTTCTTTTACACGATTTTTAGTTGAGATTATTTTGGATATTTATTTAGTAGATTTATTTCCTTTACTGGTGTTAGTGTGATGGACGACCTTTTCCACAGTGTAAAATGTCCTTTAGTTTTGTTTTAATGGGAACTACATCACACTGTGCACATCACCTGCAGCTGTTCTGATCTATTTAGACTGGTGGAGAGATACGCTGTAAGAGACGGGAGTGAAGTGATGTGTTTCAGCTGTTGTCAGACCTCAGCTGATCAAGTTTGCCCACCACTCGTAATGAAATGTAATAACAAGTAGTGACATGGAGTGCATACAAATTAACAGTTGGCGGGCGAGACCAAAACAAATAACTGTGTCATATTGCAGAGCGATCTCACCGCACATGGCTCCAAAATAGGGACTGATTCATACTTCATTGGATTTCACTTGCTGACAACGCCAATCCCACACTAGATACTGTGCATGTGTCCTACATTATCAGGCTGTAGTGACATTTACATCTTAAAGTGACCGTATTTACATTCTTTCATTCATGTGGTGATTTAAAGCGATGAGAGAAGGGTTGCTTGGTCTCACTGCTGAACAGGAGACTGCTGCTGTGCAGTCAGTAATAAGTGATGTGCTGGTGTTTATATTCTTTCATTCATTGTGACATAGAGCCAAAGGTTTTCAGTGGAGAGTTCTTGATGTGTACTACAAAAAGGAGAGGATTACTGAGTCTTTTTTCATCATGCTTGATGTTGTCTTTGCTTTTAACAATCTCTAATAGCATTGAAAACCAAGTCGCTGCAGTTGACCTGCAAGAATTTGGTTGGTTTCCAAATGATCTCTCTGCAGCTGCCTTAGCCCCAACATGTGTAGCAGTTACACCTTTGAAGCTATGGTGTAGCTATGGCAGCTATATTGTAAACCTGAACACAAAATAAATCCAACTTTAGTCCCAAATAATCCAAAAATCAGGATGTTGGGCAGCAAATGACATCAAAAGTAGGGAGATCATGACACAAGGCAGCCTGAATCCTGGCCTGCATCACTAGCGCCTCTGATAATGGTAGAGTGAAGAAATGAAAGAGAGAAAACAGTAGAGTAGATGGGTTTTAACTGTCCCAGCTTATAGAACCAGGAGAGAAGCTGGCTGGCAGGTTTTCTGACTGCGCTAAAACACAGCCTGTTCCTGGACGCCAATGAAACACCTCGTCTACAGAAGGGAGAGAGTGTTCTTTATCTGGATTCCTCATTCACATTCACTGTGATGTTGATTTACATGTTGCAGCTTCAGGAGGAATGCAAACTGCTTTGTCCTCTGCTGAAAACTGACCACTTTCTAAATATCTGAAATTATTTCCATAACTTATACACATCAGTTCTACAACGTCATTTTCTGACATCCTACTTGAGAAAAAAAAAGAGTTTTTTAAGGTAATGTCAGGGTCTTAATGATGCACAACGTTGCGCGCATCTTTGTATTCATAAAAGGCAATGAGTCGCTCTCTTTGCTCGCGCCATCTCTCTATCTCTGCGCAGTAAAAACTGGGGGTGAAGATAAAGGAGGGCAGGCTGCTGGTTGGTTGGCTAGTTGGCTGGCTGGGTCCCTGCTGACAGGTTGTGATAGGCGTCATCTATCACCTGTGAAAAGGCCTGAGGGCTCACCACACCAATCACACTAGTGCCAGATGTTACAGTCGGAGCACCACACACAGCCACTCACACAAACCGACTCGCACGCAGACATAAATCACACACAAACAAACAAGCAGACACTCAAACACATGCAGAGAGATGCAAATGTTATTCACAATGAAACCAAATCCATACACACACAGAAGCATCAGCAAACTCATATATATTATGCTTTTCCTTTTGCAAAGACGCCGACGACACTGACTTTTTAGAGGAAATGTATCAATTCAAGGAACTGATAGTACAACAGGTGATGCCAGGGCCATTTTGAGTGCACTAAACCTCACACATCGAATAAGCACAATGACTTCACCATCAAGTCATCACCACGGACAAAGAAGCGAGCCCCCACCTCTGTCTTTGACAGACCTGTGCAAGAACAAAGGGGGAAGGCCACCTCGCTGCATGAGCAATTACAGCAACAACTTCACATGTCTCTCTATCCCCCCCAGGGGCCAGACATTATGAGCCCACCTGTCAAGTACCCACATGCTTTTCCACAATTTAAACCGGATGCACATAGGAGCAGTAACTCTCTCAATTAGTCTGAGGAAAAAGACCATTTTGAGCAAACGCTGTTGTCGGACTTTTAAAAACACAGCTCTAATTAAAAGGCGGGGATGAAAACGAAATCTGAAATTTAAATTGTAATGTGCAAAAGCTGTCGTGAGGTTAACAGGGTCTAAACAATTTTAATAAGCTGGATGATACATGTACATACACTCACACACACACACACACACAGACACACAAACATCAAATAAGATTGCTTTCATGAATCCTTTCCCTCATGCTATGCTTGCTAACGAAGTCATCCAATTACTGATTGGAAATGGCCATATTAGAATATGTAATAACCCCTCTGAAAAATGTCTCACCCCTAATTTGATTGATCGCCTTTGCTTAACCACCCTGCACTCTAAATATGATTCAGTCACTTTTTAATCTGCAGCATAATTCAAACGCAGCCCTGTGAGTCTGGTATAAGCGAGGCTGAACGCTCGTCAGGTTTCCCCATGTTATTTCTGCTGGTGCGTTTCTGAGCTGCGAGAACAGGGAGTGGAGAATTGGGAAGGGACGGTGTTGAGGTAATGGACCTCTTCATGCTCTGCGTTCCTAGCATGGCTGAGAGGTATGAAGGGCGATCCTATGGCTGCCTTTACATCACACTCCAGGGTCCATAAAGAGTAAGGCAGTGGTGGCGATGCTAATGTTGATTTATCAAGATGGACTGTGATGGTTGTATTAGACTGGGCTTTGACCATTTGCCCATGTACGCCAATGGTTTATATAACAATATATGATTATCAAGTTAAAAATTATGTTTCCAATTCAAGGTCCAACAACTTACAACACACAACCCTCAATGAGTCTATCATGGCTTCAGATATCATGAATAATTCATGGAAAGATACTAAAAGACCTTTTTTTTTGATCATTTATTAGCACAAGTTACAGCTTCAACACTGTAGAGGTGCGAGACATATCCCCAGGCACAGGAAAGACAGAGCTCAATAAATGATGTCGACTCGCCATTGTGGTGACAAAATAAATTTCAATTACAGCCATGTGAAATTGGATTTCCTTGGAGCATTAGGGGATTGAGAATCGTTGAAAGGTTTCACGCTCCTGCTCAAGTCCTTTTCTTCTAGAAGACGGCTCGTCTCGGTCACGGGACCTCCAGCTTGTTGCTGCTGAGCAGCACCACTGGCTTTACTGGCAGGCTTATGAAATCAATAAGTCACTGTGGACAGATGTGTTTTCTCTGGTAACAGCTCACACAGAATTAATACGGATGATTACAGGCTGCAGCCATTCTGGGTCATTTTCCCCCACCTGGTGACCTTCCACAGTGAATGGGTCCTCTTGACGACCATTTTGCACCCATCCTGTCACGTCCGCTGATCAATAACATGCAGAGCTGTATATTACTGCTGTAAATAAAATTTGAGAGCTCAATAAAGATGCTGTAGATCTATCGAGGATCTGATAATTTGTAGATGATGGTGTACTGCTCAAGAATTCAGACGCTCTGAGTTCACCGACCTATAAAATCTGAGCCAGCAATAATACAACATTTTTTATTCTCAAATTGATTCACACAGAGATGCCTGCTGATCCAAGAACCAACATGTTGCATATTTTAGTGCATCTCTTCAAATGCTAAAACAAATCAGATTTTCACAGTTGCAGAATGTGGATTCATATCTACAACTGAAGATACTACAACAACACAGATCAGTACAGGTATCCGTTATGATTCCTATCATTGTACACTGAAAATCTTTTGGTTGGGGAAAAACAAACAATTTGAAGACGTCAGCTTTGGCTCTAGGAAATGTGAAAGGAATTTTTCACAATCTGACCTCAGTCTTCTGACATTTTATAGACTAAACAATTAAGCAAAAATTATATATGTCAGATTATTTGACAACAAAAATCGTTAGGTGCAGCCCAGCTGTTAAGCCATAAAAAAAAAATTAAAAAAAGCATATTTATTTTGTGGAGCAGACGACTGGACTCAATCAATGAGGACAGAAGCTCTATAAAACCTCCACCAGACCTGTCTGTAGGGTGGTCACTGAAGTGTTAATGCCAGCTAATTGATAAACAAAGTAAAGAGGAGTTTTGGGGCAGTCCATCTGGACCATTTCACCCCAGGGTTAACTTCAACTACACATGACCCTCTTATTTATTGATGCATGACCCTGGTCTCTGGGTCTTTGAAGCCCTGAGCGATGCAAGCATCCCAGACAGCAGATTCAATGTTCAAACAAAACCTTTGTATACCTTTATTCTTTTCCTGTCAATCTCCTTCTGCTTCCCTCTCTCTCTTTCTTGTAGGAGAGAAGATTTCACTCTAAAGATTCTTCTTCTTCAGTCTGCTGCACAGTTTCACTGTTGAATGCTTTCCCTGAATGAACATAAATGTGCCAGGCTTCAGTGAGAGACTCATTTTCACAATGGGCAATAACGATGAGAAATTCACCCGTGGAGTCCTGCTGAAACCTGATGATACAGTTAGTACCATCCTGCTCGAGGTAAAACTCTTCACGACGCTAGGCATTACTGTCAGTGAAGACACTCTCAGTGCTGTTGAAACATTCATCTACACTTGCACTTCCAGACAAGTGAACACTGACTGACTGAAGTGAATCACAGATTTTATTTGTAAGGCTTTTGGTACATTGACTACAAATTTCTGGGTGATATACTTTATCTCAAAGGTTAATGTCTAAGAGTCTAATCTTCACGTTTCTTTATGAATGAATAGTAAAGTCTTGAAGCTGACAGTTAGTTGAACTACTTTCACACAATGGGTCTCTGCAATCTAAATAAGATAAGGTATCCAACACTAGAGTCCTCATCGACGTTGGCCAACAACACTCAGATTGACTGGAGAGTGCTCCAACGTAGAGACCACTGTTGGGTCCCAATTACATAATAATAGTATACTGTATACACATAACTGTAATCTTTATAGTACATACTACTGTATAGTAACTGCTTTTACAGTTATAAAGTACTTAAGCACTTGACATAGTTTTACCATTTTATACTAACAGGAAATGATGCAATATATTTACCAATGAGCAACAACCTGTAACTGCAAGAAAAACTTCACAAACAGAGACCAATATGTCTTTTTAAAGACCATGACTTTTGTTTGTTCTTTAGTTTTCCAACATCTTTCTGGAGCTTCTTACCACCAATCACAATATCTGTTAATTTTTTTCTGCTGTCCTCTTTCATTTCCTTTGTGCATTTCATTGAGGGACACTAGTTGCCATTAAATACACAATCAAAAAGTGCAATACACAAGCGAAACTTTTCAGTTTTTCAAGCACTCTAGATACTCAAAACCTAGCACAAAATGGGACACAGCTCAGGTTTCTATTCCCAGTAGTGATCCAATGTGCACATACGTTTGTTGGTGGAAAGCTGGTTTCATGGAACTAGCAACTCCTAATGAAAAAGGAGAAAGATTGGAAGGTGTGTATTGTTACTACCCAGCCTAACAGCGTTTGAACTAGAACACCAGCTGCAGGAAAAGTGTCTCAATCAGCCATCTGAAGGTTACAGTTCAAAGACGGAATTAAATGCACTATGAAAAGTCTGGTAATAGCTTTTGACACTTTGAGAGAAACTACTTGCAAAAAACATTATTGTCAAAGACCCAGGAAAGCTTAAGATACAAAACATGATTTAAGTATTTTTTTGTATATTTGTTATAAATTTGGTTGTCATCCACCATGGTTGGTTTGTCCATTGCACAATATCTACATTTTGTGGTTATTGTGACAGCCCTAATTGGACATAGTTTAGAAAAGCACACACCTGTGTATATAAAGGTCCCACAATTCGCAGTGCATGTCAGGACAAAAAACAAGCCATGAAGTCCAAAGAACTCTCTGTAGACCTCAGTGATAAAATTGTGGCAAGGCATAGATCAGTGCAACCATTTCTAAAGCTTTGAGTGTTCCCAAAAGCACATCAGTCACTCTAACAGAGCTTCAGAAGTCTTCTGTGGAGATGGGAGAACCTGTCGGAAAGATGACCATCAGCAGCACTCCATCAATCAGGCCTTTATGGAAGAGTGGCTAGATGGAAGCCACTTTGAGTAAAAGGCATATGACGGTCCACTTGGAGTTTGCTAAACAGCATTTACTGGACTCTGAGAGCATGAGGGAAAAGAGTCTCCGGTCTAATGAGATGAAAATTGAACGCACTGAGCAGAACTCTGCAACACTGTCTGTTGAACACCAGGCACTGCTCATCATCTGGCTAATGCAATCTCTCCAGTGAAGCATGGTGGTGGTAGCATCATGCTATGGGGCCGCTTCTCAGTATCGGCGCCAAGGAAACTGGTCAGAATTGAGGGAAGGATGAATGCAGCCAAATCCAGAGAGGTCCTTGGAGGAAACCTGCTCCACAGTGGACATGACCTGAGACCGGTGCAACGGTTCACCTTTCAGGATCACAATGACTTGAAGCAAACAGCACATCCTAACATCTGTGGAGAGGCCTGAACATAACAGTTTACAGACGCTAGTGGAGCTTGAGAGGTTTTGTCAGGATGAAGAGATAAACTGCCCAAATCCAGGTGTGCAAAGCTTGTAGAGAGCAAGAACACTCGAAGCTGTGATTTTTTTTGCCAAAGGGGCTTCTACTTCTAATAAGTACTGAATTGAATTATAGTTTTTGATTTTCAATAAATCTGGTCCTAATAGTTCACACTGGATGAACACCACAGGATAGTGATCAGATATTCTTTTCTTTTACATCATTATTTCATTTCTGGTGGATGAGCTCACGTTCAAATAAGCCTAAATGTTTGAAAAGAAACGCAAATGGCATCATTGTTTCCCACACACATATCTCAACACATGCAATTACTGTACTGGAGGCACATTGTTACACTTGATTAACTATTCCTCATCATCCTGTTGCCCATGTGTTCACATGCTGCAAGATTGACTGGATATCACTGCGTGTGTGATACGTCAGCCTGGTTATGAATTCCTGTCAATGACTCGACCTCATTTCCATATCACGCTCAGGCAGCTTTGATTTGAATATCACTCTTCCCAGTTCACCACTCCAGCCTTTAGAAGCAGAATTGGAGGTTGAGAGCTCTCAGTGGGGGGTACTCAGAACGTGGAGATGGAAAACTGAGCGTGTAAATTTTTTACACTCAGGAAATTTTGACATTTTGACTGATAATGCGAGTGCCTGATAAATAAAAAAAAAACAACTCCTTGAAAAATGTTTTTTGCAATAATTCTTAATATTGACAAAAATATCTAATTTGATGAGCGTGTTTATCAGTGATAAAATGAAATTCTTTCAGTCTGTGCATGTTTGTAATTTGTGTGTACATGAATATGTAACAGTAAGTGGTGCGATGGTCGAGTGTTGGTAAAGGTGCAGATAATTCCAGGAGCAGCCCATCAAAGCAAACCAGCACCATTTTCCTGAGTGTCTGGTCACTTTATCAGGTACAACCAGCCAATAACAGGTAGGACCACTTTATTGCCTTCATGGTTGAATTCTCCAAGGTATATACTCATCAAGGCATTTTAAAATACTATATGCTGACTTAATAATTCCCCTCATATTTTTTTTCCTGGTGGCACATTCACACTACATCCTGCATCCCCTCATTTAAAATCGGCTTCATTGGGTTGGTCCTGTATGTAGGAACTAGCAGAGCAATGGGGAAAACAAAACTCACTGTCCATGTAGAAATGTACCTGGTCAGTAACAATACTGTGGTTGTGATGCTGCAGTGGTGCACCATGCTCACTGGTAAATGATATTATCATGGCTGGTAATAAAGGTACGATTTTAGCCTGACACATATAGATTGATATTGGCGTACAGCTGTATGTTGATCAATACAATACAGCGGGGCGACAAGGGCATGGTCAAACAACATACACTAGACTTTGGAGAAAAAAAATTAAAATTTATAGTAAAGGTTTAATGGGTTCTTTCCTGGCCCATTCCCTATTCCTCCACTAAATTCAGCACAAATCTGTTCAGTACTTCCTGTATAACCCGGCTGACAAACAAACAGACATAAGGGAAATCATAACCTCCTCAGCAGAGATAACTACCAATGATAGTTCTGAGGTACGGTGTTTCACCAGAGGGTATTGACAAGTTTATTTTTTAACTATAAAATATACCAAGTCATGCATAGCTTAGTCACAGTTTTTTGGTCACAGCAGATGATTCGATTAGTCATAGTAGGAAAAGCACATGTGTTACTCATATCAACGATCATTCTGTTCTATTCAAGTGTACCAGTAAGCCATTGCAGGGTGATATACAGTGCACTATATTTACTCTGCGCCATTTCATCAGTGGCCAAATTATGAGGGCGAAATTTATACACTATGCCCTCAAAAATTCCCACTACGCAACAAAAACAAGCACTACTTTCTGCGATAATCACACAATGTAATGTGTTGTATTATATAGATTTGATTTGTGCGACTCTACAACTGTCAGTGTCCAAATTCTCATATTACTGCTCACTACAGTCTAAACGACACACTGTTTATTATTCAGGGAGTAGTGACATCCACACAGGTGTTTTCACTTTTCTGTCTAATTAGACCTCTGCTCAGGTAGTTCAGGGGTGGAGCTACGACGGAATTATGTGAAGTCATCAAACTCCGTGAACCAATGAGAATTACAAAGTTAGATGTCAATCAAGCACAGTCTTCATAAGAGGTCTAAGTGAAAACACCTGTGCGGGTTTGCCAAAGCTACTTCAATACTGTAGATCCTCATCAACAATGTCTTATTATGTGCTTATGTTAAAAAAATGAATATTCCCTGAACCATTAGAGAGCTGGCAGCAGGATCATTTCTTTAGTCCTAAATTCTCACCTTTCATTAGCGCATCACAACAGAAAGCAGACATTGGTTAGACCAGTCAAAATGTATTCATCCTTCAATGAGCCAATCCAATTTAGGTAATAATGTCACCAAGCAGACCTTCCTGCTGGTCCTCTGTTTAAATTAAAGGGAGCAGACCCGACTGTCAAGCTCATTCACTTCACATCTTCATGTGCTGCGCTGCTGCATTAACATGTTACTTGAAGTGATTGTTGGCACTCTTATTAACAACTTCCTCAGTTATGTTTTTCCTCTTTAGGAGGTTAGCTCACTGCTAGTGTTTTGACATTCTAGCACAGGAAATGTCAGCCTGTGCCTGACTACACAGATATTGTATTTTCATGCTACATCCTCATCTTTGCTCTTAACTCAGAAAACAATACCGTACACCAAACAGCTCAGCCTGTGTGGGGTCCCGAACCCAAGGCGGAAACATATGTCAGTGAAACAACATTCAGTTCTGTATGTTCCATCAGTAGCATTTGGTCAAACAACCTGTTTACCATATCTTTGTGCTTCAGTTGCTTATGGCTTACTGTTTGGAGGATTTCAGTGTGTGAACACAGTATGTGTGTGCGTGTGTGTGCCACACACTTGTGTTATTCTGTGTGTGTTCCTCCACCCGGTGTCAGGGTTACTACCCATGTATTATGCATACCTCACAGCTGGCTCTGATAACACCCTCCAATGGCTTCATCTATCAGAGGTTGGGTAATGACAGCATTAGCCTGCAATGATAGTCAGTCTCTATTACCATTCACACTTTCTCTCCCTCAGACAAGAGGTGAAGAGGGCTCCAAACAGACGGAGAGGAGGAAGAGAAAAGGAAGGGCAGGTTTACCTGACATTAACCCGCTCAACCTTTAAAGTCTGCCTTTGAAAGTCAAGCATGATTTTTTTAACACAAGCTAGTTGAAACTTTGAGACAAAAAAGGAAACATAATACCTCTATAATGTCATAAACTGTAGTAAATAAACAAAACTTCATGAAAAATGCATGTTAAAATCAAGTGCTTTAGTTTACTACAGCTCTAATTTATCAATTTTATGTGGTATAAGAGACGAGATGGAGCTCATTAGCATATGACAGTACAGCTTTTATGTGGCTTAGTTAATTAGAATACATCATCATAGCTTTATAAAGCTGATATTTAAGGAATTAATTTATGTAAAAAGAAATCTTCTAAAAAAATTAAAAAAAAAAAAAAAAAAAAAA
>NW_019522826.1:0-1306 GCF_002814215.2 Seriola lalandi dorsalis | reverse complement strand
ACTATACTATGACGTTTTTTGGCATTTTTATGCCTTATTTTACTATCTTGTTTGATGTCTAACTGTACTATCACATTTTTATGACCTTTTATGCCTTAATATACAATGATGTATTTTTGACGATTTATGCCATACTATACTATGACGTTTTTCTGCATTTTTATGCCTAATTATATTATTTCGTATCATGCCTGTCCATAATATGATATTTTTATGACCTTTTATGCCTTAATATACTATGATGTATTTTTGACGATTTATGCCATACTATACTATGACGTTTTTTGGCATTTTTTTGCCATACTATACTTTGATGTTTTTTGGTATTTTTATGCCTTGCTTTACCATCTCGTTTGATGCCTAACCTTACTATGACGTTTTTATGACCTTTTATGCCTTAATATACAATGATGTATTTTTGACGATTTATGCCATACCATACTATGACGTTTTTTGGCATTTTTATACCTAATTATATTATTTCGTATCATGCCTGTCCATAATATATTTTTATGACCTTTTATGCCTTAATATACGCTGATGTATTTTTGACGATTTATGCCATACTATACTATGACGTTTTTCTGCATTTTTATACCTAATTATATTATTTCGTATCATGCCTGTCCATAATATGATATTTTTATGCCTTTAATATACAATGATATATTTTTGAGAATTTATGCCATACTATACTATGACGTTTTTTGGCATTTTTATGCCTTATTTTACTATCTTGTTTGATGTCTAACCGTACTATCACATTTTTAAGACCTTTTATGCCTTAATATAATATGATGTATTTTTGACGATTTATGCCATAATATACTATGACATTTTTTGGCATTTTTATGTCTAATTATATTATTTCGTATCATGCCTGTCCAAAATATGATATTTTTATGACCTTTTATGCCTTAATATACTATGAAGTATTTTTGAGAGTTTATGCCATACTATACTATGATGTTTTTTGGCATTTTTATGCCTTGCTTTACCATCTCGTTTGATGCCTAACCTTACTATGATGTTTTTATGACCTTTTATGCCTTAATATACTATGATGTATTTTTGACGATTTATGCCATACCATACTATGACGTTTTTTGGCATTTTTATACCTAATTATATTATTTCGTATCATGCCTGTCCATAATATGATATTTTTATGACCTTTTATGCCTTAATATACTATGAAGTATTTTTGACGATTTATGCCATACTATACTATGACGTTTTTTGGCATTTTTCTGCCATACTATACTTTGATGTTTTTTGGTATTTTTATGCCTTGCTTTACCATCTC
>NW_019522825.1:0-1023 GCF_002814215.2 Seriola lalandi dorsalis | reverse complement strand
GGCCTGGCATCAGTCACAAGCCATTAAGGAAGTTCATTGTAAGGACATGCAGAGACAAACGACCCCTCTTCAACAAACAGACCATGCTTTCAGCATGTCCGAACGACACAGAACCAGGCCAAAGGTCAAAGGGTCAGCTCCAGAGGATCAAACAATGGACACCAGACAACTGGAGAATATAGGCAAAATCTCCAGTTTGCCAGTTTGTAACAATAAGACTTTGTCTAATGATACTTGATTGTTTCTTATAGAGGAAAAGTAACAACAAAAGGACTGATTAACACTAAGGTGTGAATCCTGCTCTGTCTGTGCCATGCATGAACACACACACACACACACACACACACACACACACACACACACCCACACACACATCAACCTCCCTTCCTCTGTCCCTCTCTAGATAAGAGTCATAAACTACAACCCACATTCCAGTCCTGGGTAGTGACCAGCAGAACTCTCTTCACAGACACAGATCTGAGGAAGAATGTAAAATTAAATATCTAACTGTTCTGTAACTCATGAGATGTTCCTCTGTAATAGTTCAACTCCAAACTTCTGTCCCATAGAATGTTGGAAATGTAACATGTAGATTTTAAGACAAGGTCCTTCATGTGACCAAACTGTCAGCATCCTTCACACAAGGTAACACACTACATGACATCCAGCATGTCCATATTATTATTATTACAGTCGAAGAACTGCTGTGTAATCCATATGTATAGATTATTAGCTTTGGGAAATGTTTATATTGTTGTTTGATCAATTAACCACTTATATCATGATTAATTCCAGGTTTGAAGGATGTAATATGAAATCAACACTCCTATTACTTCTCTCTGCCATTATTAGTGCAAGTAGTTTGATATGTTAATTCATTTAATGTTTTGTGGTCATGGTGGAAGACGGATGTTTGCGTTTATAAGTAAACTCTAGATTTAAATTATTCTAAAGTTCAGTGGAAAATTACTCTCTTCTCCAAGTGGAAACACCGGAGAAGATGGGTGACGCCCCTGAAACATA
>NW_019522824.1:1725-2540 GCF_002814215.2 Seriola lalandi dorsalis | reverse complement strand
CTTCAGGTGTGAAATTAAAAATTTTGATTGTATATTTCTTCTTTCTTTGTTTTCAATTGAAGCCATTTCACTTTGAACTAACCTGTTTTAAATTTTGTATATTTTGTACAGTTTTGTGCTGTTTGTTACACCTTCTCTCAACAACTCAGGCCTTTTTCAACCATTTCAGGACATTAAACCTCTAGCTTACAAGTTCAACTTTTAATCGTCAGCAATATTTTCAGCTACTCCAGCATTGCTTCAGCTACTTCAGCATTGCTTCAGCTACTTCAGCATTGCTTCAGCAGTTGCTTCAGCTACTCCAGCATTGCTTCAGCTACTTCAGCATTGCTTCAGCTACTTCAGCATTGCTTCAGCAGTTGCTTCAGCTACTTCAGCATTGCTTCAGCAATGTCATTCAGGTCTCAGCATTCACACGCTAGAGTGGTTGACATCATTGCTAGAGTGGAACAGATAGGCAGGCAGTCAGAAACAGTACACGGAAAGACAGATAGAGAGAGAGAGAGACACACACACACACACACACACACACACACACAACAGAGACACACATATACACACACGCAGGCACACACACACACACACAAATGGACATATAGAAAGGTAGACAGGTAGACAGACACACAGTCAGATAAACAGGTAGATAGATACAGTTTCATTTGGAAAATTTGGCTGTTAATTTCAGTTTGAAATCTAACTGACTCCACATTACATATATTCTAACTGGTGGATTACTTTTGAAGCTCATTGTGATTGGTCGATTACCTTTGGAGCTCATTCTGATTGGTGGATTACCTTTAACCAGTGTTTTCCAG
>NW_019522824.1:0-684 GCF_002814215.2 Seriola lalandi dorsalis | reverse complement strand
CACAAGACTGTTGCGAGAGTACAGACCCAGCACCCTGATGCATTCATTACGATATCGGGTGATTTTAACCATGTCACTCTCACCTCTCACCTGACTGGCTTCACTCAGTGTGTTGACTGTCCCATAAGTGAAAATAAGACACTTGATCTGTTGTATGCAAATGTCAAGGAGGCCTACACTGCTTCAGCTCCACCACTTGGCAGAGCAGATCATAATCAGGTTTTTCTTCAGCCTTCCTACAAGCCCTGTGTACTGAGGCAGGCTGCAACCACCTGCTCATTCAGGAACTGGACCCCGGAGGCAAGTGAGTCTCTAAAGGACTATTTTGAGTGCACAGATTGGAATGTCCTGTTGGAGTCAGAGGAAAATGATAAAAGCAAGGACCCTGACCTTGATAGAATGGTTGAATGTACCACAGACTACATTAACTTCTGTATGGACACTGTAATACCAGCAAGAACTGTACACTGCTTTCCAAACAACAAAACCTGGATCACCAGTAACATCAAGACCCTCCTCAAGCAGAAAGAGGAGGCCTTCAGGGATGGAGACAGGGAGAAGCTCAGGTGTGAGCAACATGAGCTGAAGAGGAGATTAAAGCAGGTGAAGGAGGACTAAGTAAAGAAAGTAGAGAGGAAGCTGCAGCACAACAACACCAGAGAGGTGTGGAAGGGGATGAGGACC
>NW_019522823.1:1891-2302 GCF_002814215.2 Seriola lalandi dorsalis | reverse complement strand
CCCCCCCCCCCGAACTCTGTCGTCATAGCATCGCCACAGATATGTAATTCAGTGTAGCGTGTTGTTGTCACATGACAAAGAACGCGTGTTCGTGTCTGACTTCCTGTTTCTGGAGAGAAGATAATGAGGCTGAAACACATGAACACACATGATTAAACATGTTCAGCCTCATGTGTGCTGATGTTGCTGATGACGCACACACACACACACACACACACACACACACACACACACACACACACACATACACTCATTGCATTCCCCTCGTCCCACTTCCAATCTATATCTGACGACATTAGCATGAGCTCATATTCACATTTATTGTGTTAAACACCAGAGAAAAAAACTGTTCAGCCTCTGGAAGGAAGATAACACACACACACACACACACACACACACACACACACACAC
>NW_019522823.1:0-966 GCF_002814215.2 Seriola lalandi dorsalis | reverse complement strand
ATATACTCTGAGTTCTGACAGTGGGGGGGTGATGGCAGCACTGAGGGAAGAGGCAGTGGTCACCATGGTGACTCGTCCTCTGGGGACCATGAAGATCCTCAGCAGACCCATGATGGCTGAACGTGTTGTGATGTCTCACTCTGGACAGAAACTGTAGTCCAGTGATGACGGGACAGAAACCAGCTGCAGAGTCGTCTCCTCATGTCTGTCATTGTCTCTTCACTGCTGTCATTTCATCTCTTTCTCTTCATCTTCATCTCTTCCTCTTCATCTCTGTCTCTTCATCTCTTCCTCTTCATCTCTTCCTCTTCATCTCTGTCTCTCTTCATCTCTGTCTCTTCATCTCTTCATCTTCATCTCTGTCTCTTCATCTCTTTCTCTTCATCTCTTCCTCTTCATCTCTGTCTCTTCATCTCTTCCTCTTCATCTCTTCCTCTTCATCTCTGTCTCTTCATCTCTTTCTCTTCATCTTCATCTCTACCTCTTCATCTCTTTCTCTTCATCCTCATCTCTTCATCTCTTCTCTTCATCTCTGTCTCTCTTCATCTCTTCCTCTTCATCTCTTTCTCTTCATCTCTACCTCTTCATCTCTTTCTCTTCATCTCTTCCTCTTCATTTCTTTCTCTTCATCTCTTCCTCTTTCTCTTTCTCTCCATCTCTTCATTTCTTTCTCTTCATCTCTACCTCTTCATCTCTTTCTCTTCATCTTCATATCTTCATCTCTTCCTCTTCATCTCTGTCTCTCTTCATCTCTTCATCTTCATCTCTTCCTCTTCATCTCTTTCTCTTCATCTTCATATCTTCATCTCTTCCTCTTCATCTCTGTCTCTCTTCATCTCTTCATCTTCATCTCTTTCTCTTCATCTCTTCCTCTTCATCTCTTTCTCTTCATCTTCATCTCTTCATCTCTTTCTCTTCATCCTCATCTCTTCATCTCTTTCTCTTCATCGCTACCTCTCTTCATCT
>NW_019522822.1:1289-1612 GCF_002814215.2 Seriola lalandi dorsalis | reverse complement strand
TTTAACCTCCTAAGACCCGAACTCTTGCATGGCGTGCATGTTTAATTTCTCTTTGTTATTTAGGCTGATTGGGACCTGAGAAAAACGATGTCCACATATGAGGACTTTAGTTTTACATTTCTATTACTGAGTGGCAGTATAATATCCTCATGTGGTCACCAGGTCCTAGCAGGTTAAAGATCACTTAGAGATAGAGACAGGAAGTGACAAACAGACTCCATGTTGATAATGTGTTGATGAGTCATCAGGTCACATGTCTCAGCAGCTGACCTGAGACCAGAATCCAGACCTGGACCAGTACTGATAATAAAGGGGGGGGGGGG
>NW_019522822.1:0-752 GCF_002814215.2 Seriola lalandi dorsalis | reverse complement strand
GGGGGGGGGGGGCTCCTGACTCACTGACACCACCTTTCCCTACCCGTCCACGCCAGACTTTTTTTATGGGGTTTTATTTTGAAAACTCTGTGGTTGTGTTTTATTTTGAAAACTCTGGTGTTGTGTTTTATTTTGAAAACTCTGTGGTTGTGTTTTATTTTGAAAACTCTGGTGTTGTGTTTTATTTTGAAAACTCTTTGGTTGTGTTTTATTTAGAAAACCCTGGGGTTGTGTTTTATTTTGAAAACCCTGGGTTTGTGTTTTATTTTGATGGTGATGATGATGATGGTGATGATGATGGTGACGATGATGATGATGATGGTGATGATGATGATGATGATGATGACAATGATGATGGTGATGATGATGATGACGATGATGATGATGATGATGGTGATGATGATGGTGATGATGATGGTGATGATGATGATGATGATGGTGATGACGATGTTGATGATGATGATGATGGTGGTGATGATGATGATGGTGATGATGATGATGATGATGACCTGAACCTGTACTACTGTGATGAGATGGAAGCAGTCTCCAGCAGCAGTGCATGATGGGAGTTTTAGTGAACAGTCAGGAGGATTTCTGATCATTCAGAACCAATCACATGTCAGCGGCACGACGAGGGATTAGAGCAGAGTCTAACCTCTGCTTTTAATTAACACACACACACACTGTAACACACACACACACACACACACACACACACACACACACAGACACACACAAATGTCTTATGTCTG
>NW_019522821.1:1757-2438 GCF_002814215.2 Seriola lalandi dorsalis | reverse complement strand
GAGTCCGGTGACAACAACATAAACACCTTGTCCAAGCAGAATTACATGAACTAGACGGGACTTCTTCCCCCTACATAGAACTACATCAACTAGAGCGGCCTTCCCCCTCTCCACAGAAAAACAATGTTCCACTCCGTCAACAGTAATGTGATGAACACATCGATCAGTTACTGCCCCATTTTTCATCAACAATATAAGCTTAGATAGATAGACTGTATACACATATAAACGTACATATGTGTATATATGTATATAGTTTTATTGTTTTTTTCCTTTACTTATTTATTTATCAATTTATTCTATTAATTCTATTAATAATTACACTATTTTATTTTTGTTATTGACATTTCTCTATCTTTGATTTCATTTAATTCCACTGAATGATTGTAACATGCTTTTGGCTGCACACTGAAAATGTCAGCTGAACTGAACTGAACTGACAGACACTGTGAATGTTGAGGTAAAAAGTCGCTCTGTGACAAAGTTTCTGTGCCCGTCCCAACTTCTGAAAATAGCTTCAAATCAAATTAAGAAACACATCCAGTCCTTTGTGCCTGTGTGAGGAAGAGTCATGTTGTTCTCTACAGATTATCACTGTGCTGCAGCAGCTGTGAGGAGGAACAGACCTGAGATCATTTCCCCTCCCGACATGTTGGAGAAGTTGCAGTGAAGAAAAAAGAC
>NW_019522821.1:0-1185 GCF_002814215.2 Seriola lalandi dorsalis | reverse complement strand
TTCTATCAGGTACAAACTCGCTGTAAAAGAAATAGTCAAATGGCTGGCAGCAGCGGCTGCCAAACAAAAACTGGAAAATTAAAGTAAAATATCCGAATTCAAATAAAGTGTATAAACAATAAATCTACAGAAAGTTTCATTAATATTTCTACAGAGAAAAACTGTTATTTTACAGATTTTTCCTAAATTATTATGATCAAACATAATGTATGTTACTTGTTAGGATTTTTTTTTTTAAAAAGGCAAATAGTATGAGGGACTGTATATATTATGTAATGTATAGAAGCACATAGAACTTAACATAAGTTTCTATTATTTTGTCCAACCCATTTATATCAACAAAGAGGCTAAATAACAGAAACCTCTGTATAAACAGTATAATCTTCATGAAGGATGATTTATTACAGGGCTGTTGGATTAGACTTCTATCAGTTTTAGCTAGATGTTCCTAATAACTTGTCAACTGATTGTACATTAATAATTATCAGCTGTGTGCATCACCTGGGAACTGATACTGGCTCCCTGGCAGCCTAATGATATTGTTTAATACTTTTATTATATATTATTATTATCATCCCCATATAAGATGTTTTACCCTCCTCTTCCCCTTTTAAAAATGTGCCGCAGTAACACGTTTACTCAGAGTACATCACCTTTCATTAAAGGCAGTGAGTGACCGTTTACGTGCTGACGTGCTGACGTCAGTGTCTCAACGCCAGTTCACTGTAATAACGGGATCGTTTAGTGACCGTGACTTACCGACATTGACAACCCGCTGTCACTGTTAACACTAAGTTCTATCCTCTTGCCTTGTTAGTATATTTGTTTACTTATTTACCCTCCTGGTTACGCAGTAAACTCGGTGAGTAAAATTTCCCGGGCTGTTGTATCTTCTTTGTAAAAAGGAAAAATATGTTAAAAAAATGTTTTAAATGTTCAAAAAATTAATTAACGCTGTCCTGTGTTGTAATACCACTTTGTGACGCTAGACGCTGTGTGAGTCAGTGGCGCGTCAAGTCTGCCCTCAGTCCCACGAAGAAGAACAACTTCCGGCAGCGCTTGAAGTTAGCATCACAGAAGCACAGGAATGGCTGAACCTGCTAAAAGGTAATATTCATCTGCGTCCCGAAGGATCGCTCCCGACAAGAAACCACGTTCAACGGCAAAGAAAAGAAGCGACACGAG
>NW_019522820.1:1606-2233 GCF_002814215.2 Seriola lalandi dorsalis | reverse complement strand
TTTAAAAAACAGAAACTCTTTTAAGAGTTAATCAAACATTCACAAAGTAAATAATATTTACTATTAACTACAATAAAACATCTGCTCCACAGACCTGTGCGTTAAAATATTAATTATTAGATAAAGGTCAGGTCCTTGAAGATGTGTAGGAACCAATAAACAGAACAGAAATTTGGTTCTTGTCAGGTTTTGATCCCGACCCTGTTTCTGAGGTTAGAAATATAAATGATTATTTACTAAATCCAACCACAATCAGCTGCTTCAAACATGTAGAAAATGTGTCACTTTAGTTCAACTTAAATTGTAATCTGTCATTAATTCAGTTGATTAGTTCAGTGTCTGTTTGTGTCTGGATGTATATCATCATACTGATTTCATCCTGCAGTTCTACCATCCAGTGTAAAATAAACAGCGCTCTTATTGTGACGACTTCCTGTCACTCACATGCCGCTGAACTGGAGGCTGTAAGCGTCGGTCTGGTGATGGGAGGCCAGGTAGTAGTAGTTGAAGACCCGGATGCGGAACACGGTGGAGTAGACGCAGGTACACAGGAAGAAGATCGTGATGAAGCACGCCATCTGGTGGACAGAGGTGATAACACAAACCGGTCAGATAAACTGGACCGGC
>NW_019522820.1:0-1250 GCF_002814215.2 Seriola lalandi dorsalis | reverse complement strand
AGAGGTCACAACATGCAGCTGTCAGCTCCTCTAAAGCTCAGGTACAGGTGTGTGTCTGACCTCGATGTACAGGTAGTTGTAGTCTCTTTCGGCCAGCTGGATGAACACGGCGAACAGAGAGAGGACGGGCCGCGTGCTGAAGAAGGTGCACTCGGACCAGACCACGGCCACGCTGAACAGGGTCAGGACCACGGACAGCAGCCGGTAGAACCAGCGCTTCAGGAGACACTCCCAGTACCACTCTGCACACACACATTAATATTCATGTTAGAAATATCACATATATTTGATATAAACATCCAACAAACAGGTTTTCATTTATAAAGTGAGATCAGAATGTTTCTGTATTAATTCCTTCAAACAAACTTTTGCTGCGTCAGATTCACTGAGCTGACCTGCAGCTGCGGCGTGATACAGCGCCCTCTGGAGGTGCTTGTGCGTAGGATTACGGTAGTTCAGCGGTTTAGAAATGTAGTGCCAAAGGAAAAGGGCCGTTTTCACAGGAAGATAACGATGAAAATCTTCTACATGAAGCTTCATTTAAACAGATGTTCGATTGTTTTGGTCAGAAAATCTGCTGATTCATCATCAACACTTCTATTCTGTTCTATTCCTGTTTCTTCTGAGTCTGTAAAAGACTTTGGAGGAAATCATCTGCCAGTCGAACGCCATGTTGTGTAAATGTTTCCTCATAGTTCACCTGTTCTCTCACCTGTTGTCCTCCACTGTAAACTGATTACAGCACAGTGTTTGACTTCTTCTTTCTTCAGTGGTTTATATTCAGTGTTTCTCACTAATGTATTTACACTGTACGTTCATGCTGTAGTTTTCTTCTTCCTTTGCTCTTGTTGCTGTTCTGCTGCATTTCTTAGTTCATTACTGCCACCTACAGTCAGTAAGTGGAGATGTGAGAGCACTGACAGCACTTGGGGCCCTGACCTCTGACCCACCTACAGTCGGGGTGTACACGTATCTGCTGAACCAGCCGGCGGGCTCCGAGGACTGGAAGCTGTGGACGAACTGGTGGGTTGAACTGGTCTCGTTCTTGGCCACGTCCTCCAGGTGGATGGCCTGCTGCAGCAGGATCTGCCACTGCACACGAGTCCTGTTGTGTCTCTGGACCGCATAGATCACCTGCACGCACACACACACACACACACACACACACACACACACACACACACACACACACACACACACACACAGAGTTTCACTGAGTGTTATACCTGCTATATTTAATTCATTTCGCT
>NW_019522819.1:0-1152 GCF_002814215.2 Seriola lalandi dorsalis | reverse complement strand
CACACACACACACACACACACACACACACACACACACACTTTGTCCATCTCATTTATTGATCAGTCTTAATTAGGATGTTGTGTTCAGGGTATTTGAGGTGAAGTTGTTGTGGTTGTGTCGTCTGTCTCAGGTAAAGACCAGAGGAACCGGCTCTTCACTCTGACGCTCTGAGTGCGACAGGTTTGGTGTTTGGTGTTTGGTTTTGGTCGGTGTGTGTCTCAGGGTTTGATGTGACCGAATGTAAAAGACTCAAGTATTTGTGAATGTGGTGAACACCGGCTGGAGGGCGGCTCTGTAATCCTGACCTGTCTGACCCACAGAAACACTCGACCCACAGTCGCAGCTCAGATACATTTGTTCAGGTTGATCTCTGCTCTACATGAAAGAGGGAAGACTGAGAGAAAGTAGTACGGCCCGAATCCGACTGCGCTGACACTAAGCTTTGTTTTTAATTAACTTCATTTAGAACACCTGGAGGATAAATCCTAAGATAAGATGACGTGAAACGAACATACAAATAGAGAAAGAGGGATTTAGTGAAAGGACATTTAGGTAAAGACGATAGACAATTAGACACGGGGGCAACAAATCAGAGATGGGGCAGATAATCACAGTGGTGGGAAACACACGAGGGCAGGAAGTGAGTGTAACACAGACTGTACTGAAATAATGAAATCTAATCTGTTTGTCTTTACGATTTATTCGACGTGAAGCTCAAACGCAGAAGCGCCAAAACCAGTAACTTCCTCCCGTCACACGCTGGTTCCACCGGACGGCAGCTCGTTCATCAGACGGCTGATAAGCTGCAGCTGTCAATGTCATTTACTTCACCTGAGGAAAACCGCTCTGCAGGTGAACACAGGTGAACAGCGACAGACACGCCGCGGCCCACAGCGAATCACAGGAGGTTTCACACTGTTCACCACAGCTGCTGTAGATGCTGAGCAGGTCTCCCAGCGCTGGGAGGGGGCGACTGTTTCTACTGAAACCTCTAACAGCCTGATTCCTCACTTAAGACTCTTAACATAGTTTGAGGATCAGGAACAAAAGCTAATTCTAGTTCCAACATTTGAACAGTTCATTCCTGCAGCCTCTGTATTCCCTGGTGATTGATGAAGTTTAATACAGCGACAGAGAAACACAAGGCGACT
>NW_019522818.1:6758-7481 GCF_002814215.2 Seriola lalandi dorsalis | reverse complement strand
CTAAACTAGACTTACGTAATGCTTACCATCTTGTACGCATTAAGCAGGGGGATGAATGAAAGACAGCATAAAACACCCCCACAGGACACTGAGTATCTTGTCATGCCCTTTGGGTTAACCAATGCTTCTGCTGTTTTTTGGGAATCTTGTTAATGATGTCCTATGGGACATGCTCAATATCTTTGTGTTTGTATACCTAGACGACATCCTGGTATACTCCCCCGATGAGGAAACTCACAAGGGCCATGTTCGGAAGGTGCTACAACGGTTGCTCGACAACCAGTTGTATGTCAAGGCGGAAAAGTGTGAGTTCCACAAGCCCTCAGTGTCTTTACTGGGGTTTGTGCTTGCTGAGGGGGAGTTCCAGATGTACCCTGCCAAAGTTTCTGCGGTTGCAGAGTGGGCCACACCACGTTCTAGGAAGGAGGTTCAGAGGTTTCTTGGTTTCGCCAATTTCTATCGCAAATTTATCCGCAACTATAGTTCCATTGCTGCTCCATTGCATAACCTGACCTCTCCTAACCAAACTTTTGTCTGGTCCACAGAATGTGAACCCTCTTTTAACCGCCTCAAGAAGAGCTTCACCTCAGCGCCCGTGCTCACACTCCCAGATCCCCGCCAGCAGTTCATAGTCGAAGTTGACGCCTCCAATGTGGATGTTGGGGTAGTGCTCTCACAGATTAATCCAGATAATGGTAAGCTGCACCCTTGTGCTTACCTTTC
>NW_019522818.1:0-902 GCF_002814215.2 Seriola lalandi dorsalis | reverse complement strand
GGGGGGGGGCGGTCGCACAGTTTGTTAACTAGACTTGACTAGTAGATCCAGGATTATTGTGTTGAATGCTGAGCTGTAGTCTATGAAGAGCATCCTCACATAACTTCCTCCGAGTTGTGGGTGGCTCAGTCTGGTGTGTGTGGCTATGGCGATGGCGTCGTGAGATGTAGGCTGCTTCTGATGTGATGTAGAATCTCTCAAGCACTTCATAATCACTGGTGTGAGTGGAACCACTCCGTAGATGTTGAGGATGATGGTGACTGATTTAAGGCTGGGTGGGATGGTGATGCTGAAGACCTTCGTGAAGACCCCAGCAAGCTGGCCAGCACATGCTTTGAGTACTTTGCCTGGGACTTCATCAGGGCCAGTAGCTTTTCTTGGGTTTACTGACCTCTGCACACATCTCACTTCATGTTCCAGCAGAGAGTGTGTGAGGGTGTTAGGGTGTTAGAGGCTTGTAGATGCAGTTTACCTCAAAGTGGGCAAAGAAGCAGTTTAGTTCCTCAGCCAACGAGGCTACAGTGCTGGCACTGTTTTTGACATTGCCCTTGTAGTTGGTGATGTGCTGTGTCCCCTGCCACACCCTCCGAGGGTCATTGTCTGTGAGGTGGTCCTTGATTTTCTTCTGTCTTTAGATCTTGGATATCATTTCCAAAATAGATTCTGCTCCTCAGTATATAGTGTACCAATTCAATTCAATTCAATTCAATTCAATTCAATTCAATTCAATTCAATTCAATTCAATGATTGGCATGAATAGCAATGGTGATGATGTGATTTCTTTGGGTCTTGCACTTGCAGAGAATATGATTTGTAGTCCGAGGCGTCTCTGTAGCACCACAACACTTTATTTATGATCTGTTGTGACACATTTGACCTTTATCAAAAAAAAAAAAAAAAAA
>NW_019522817.1:2348-3300 GCF_002814215.2 Seriola lalandi dorsalis | reverse complement strand
CGAGGAAGCTGTGATGTGTGAAGACTGAAATATGTGGCTGTGAGGTTTCAGGAGTTCTAGAGCTTCTCCCACTGTAGCGATGCTCTGAACATTCCATGCAATACACACCCATTATAAAGTCTGAAACCGTCTAAAAATGACACAAAATGTAAACTTCTGTGTAAGCCGTAATGGTTGTCAAAATACCAATTTAACCCAAAAGAGTCTCAAGTCTTGTGACCCGTTTAACCTTTCAACCATTTTTCTATGTTGAAATTGACGCAGCAGTAGAACTCCAAAGTTGTTTGTTTTGAAGACATCGCCACATTCATTCTCTATGGGAATTTTTTCACCTTTTATCGCCATTTACGTCACCATGGTTAGAAAAGTTATAGCACACCATTCCCGATCGAACCGCAAGCATTACATATATATATTGTCTGGGTTTTCTCAAAGGTAAAGGACTGGTTACACGCTGAAATTTCGATACAGAAGATGAATAAAATGAAAAAGTATGCAGAATAATAATATTCAATGCTATTGCATTGCAGGTACATAATTAGTCCACTTCCTTTGGCTGAGTTGTTGTATAGACTGATGGCAGTGGGAACAAAGGATCTCCTGAACCTCTCTGTTCTGCAGCGCTGTGAGATGAGATGTTTACTGTAGCTGTGGCTGCTTCTCTGTCCTGCCAGAATGTTATGGAGAGGATAGTTGGTATTGTCCAAGATGGCCTCCATCTTACATTGCAAGCATCTCTCCACAACACTCCTCAGTGTGTCCAGACTCCTGCCAAGCATAGATCCAGCCTTTTTGATCAGCTTGTCCAGTCTCGTTGTGTTCATGTCTGACATGCTGCTGTTCCAGCAGACTGCAGTATAAAAACACCACTGGCCACCAGTGACTGATAAACATGTGCAGCATTTCACTGCAGATTTCAAAGGACCTGAGCCTCCTGAGGAAAAAGAGCCGG
>NW_019522817.1:0-1304 GCF_002814215.2 Seriola lalandi dorsalis | reverse complement strand
CACACACACACACACACACACACACTGGAGCTGTGTGTGTGTTTAACATGTAAATCTGTTCTCCCATCATTTGTATAAAAACTCTTCCGTACATCTTTACCCCAGTTTATCCTTCTTTGTGAGTCAAAACAAATCTTTCACATTCATCAGCAGCTAACGATCATCTTGCCCCCTATTGGCAATCCTGCACCACTGCATGTTCACTGAGGATTAGATAGATAATCTCCCAGGGCTTCTGTAAATAGACAGATGGGTGTTTCCCCGACCCTCCCCCAACACACACACACACACACACACACACACACACACACAATGACCAGCCTCTCTGTTTCTTTGGTAGGCCACAGCATAACAGAGCACTTCAGAATACAGACATACAGACGGATTTGAAGATTATTTCTATCCTATTTTTATGTTCTATTACTCATATTGTTTTTCTTTTATTCATAGAAATTAGTTTTAATTTGTTGGCATAACACTGACATGTACTACATGCCTTTATTACTTTAAAGGAAAGTTAGGCTTAGTATCTTAAGTCACCCATTTTAAAGTCTAAAGTTCTTTGGACATAGCAGGTAACCATCACTGATTCTCGTGAAATCATAGAGACTGCAAACAGGAGTGCAGAGTTCACGATAGTCATAAGAAATTGGGTAAACAGCTCGAGGATCAAACAGCATGATGCCAAAATGGCTCTGAATTCCCGACGTGCTGGAAGTTTCATATAAATAAAAATATAAAAATACAATTGCTACTGTGGAGTAAAAAGAGGTTCTAGTCTGTATACTTTATTTATCTAGTTTATCTTGTTAGCCAATTACTGAAAATAGGTAACACGATACAAATAGCAAATATAGGCTCTGTTTCCTCATATCTGGTGAGACTACAGTGCTATCAATGTGGGTGACCATCTTGAAATAATGTACCACTGAAACTAACCCTATCACACTCCACTTTACTTTAATAATCGATCTAGATTTGTTTTCATATATCCAAACATGTGTGGGGAGATTTATGACAGCAAAGTCTCTGTAGCAGGAGGTGGAAGTAAGATGGGAGTAAGGACAAATGGTAAACTCTGGGGGGGAGGGGTATGGACGGAGTTCACAGTGTTTATCAGGACAGTGACTGGGGGATGATGGGAGGACATGGAGGTTGCGTCTCCACAGACCCCCTGCAGTGGGGATGAAGCTCTTTTCAGAACAAGGCCAGATTAGTGCCTCCACATATGCACACACACACACACACACACACACACACACACACACATACACAGGTCACCCTCCTCCTTCTACATCCGTACA
>NW_019522816.1:2122-2668 GCF_002814215.2 Seriola lalandi dorsalis | reverse complement strand
CATATTTTCCAGCACTACAATAAATCTTATATATAATAGACTAGGCTTATTTTATATTGAAGGGTATATTAATAATTTCTGTACAATATTCTCCAGCAGCCATGAATCTTTTTGTCAGTCCCGAGCTGTGTGTCTTCTCTCTGGGCCAGTTTGGCCTGTGCCATCCTCTGCGGCGAGACAATTTCACTGTGTCCAAAGCCGATTCTCTGTGCTTGTTAATTGAATCGGATTTCTTTTAGTTTAAAATCCACACACACACACACATACACACACACACACACACACACACACACACACACACACATACATACACACGCACACAGACCCATGTAGCTACAGCCCAAACTGTATAAGGGGTTTATCTAGCTCTGTAAAGCCAAAGCGGAGATATAAAGACACACACAGAGCGACAGAGAGACTTTACCGGCGTGTTTGAACGTTTCTAAATCTCCAATAAAATATCTTCACCTGCTGAGGTGAGTGTGTGTGTGTGTTGCTGTTGGAGTGTAGTGGGCCTTTGTGTGTGTGCGTGTGTGCGTGTGCGTG
>NW_019522816.1:0-898 GCF_002814215.2 Seriola lalandi dorsalis | reverse complement strand
ACACACACACACACACACACACACACACACACACACACACACACACACACACACACACACACACAGAGAGCATTTCATAAACATCCTATTTTGAAACAAGCACGCATACACGTCCCAGAGGCAAACACAGCCATTGTATTTTCATTTAGTTTTAATTTTCTCCAAACTCTTTTATTCCCCTTGTTGACCTTAACTTCCATCCCACTTTGTTGGAGAACATTCGCCCACGTGCTCCACTGTTTTCTCTCATCTCATTCCCTTAGCAAACGTGTATCCATGCGCCCGTGTATCCAGCGCACTGAGCTGAGGGCCCGAGTGCAAACTCATTAATTCTAGACAATTATAGTAAAAAAAAAAAAAAAAACAATTGTCAGACAGACAATCTTCTTCATCCGTTTGGTCAGTGCATCTGTGTTTCATCAGACTGTTTCTACTATCAAATCAATTGAACAACCACTCCAAAAATGAAAAAGGATTTTAAACTGAGACTGAAATGAAGTTTGAACTCAGTCATCATTTTGATTAAGTGTCCTGGACTCTTTTTTTTTTTATTAACAGAAACTACAGGCCAAGCTTTTTTGCTGTCTATTTTATTATACTGAAAATTTTGAGTAATGAAACTAAATTTTCCCAAAATCCTCTCTGGTGAATCAGCCTTTGTTATGTGCATTTGATTTGAGTCCATTGTTACTGTGTGTGATGACGCTCATGATGAAAACATGAAAAGAGGAAAGATTACTAATCATGTATGTTCATGACTCAATTATTGAGTGAGTTATGGCACGGTATAAACCAAAAGCCACCACGTCCCAAAATACCCGAAACACACACACCCATGCATTACATACACACACACACACACACACACACACACACACACACACACACACACACACAC
>NW_019522815.1:1811-3685 GCF_002814215.2 Seriola lalandi dorsalis | reverse complement strand
AAGTCTGCGTTTCTGAAAAAAAGAAAAAAACAAAACAAAAGCAAGAGTGCACTTATGACAAAGAATACAATACTTACATAGATTTGAAATAAATACAATTTCTCTGAGATTTTGCATTTTAATCCCATGTGGATCCACATTAATAATAAACCATAACTTGTTTTTTTTCACCCATTTCTCTATAGTTTATCTCTCATATCTCTCATTTGATGACTGAGGTTTTTTCATATTGAACAGAGAGGGTTCATATTCAAATAAGTCTAGGCTGAACTTGGTGAGATCATAGGAACACAGCGTAATCATGTTCTCTTAGAGGTAGATTTATTTTCCTCTTTTAAAAGTCAGGTCTGCACATAATGAAATTGCCTAAGTCACTGTGCAAATGATTAAAAGCAATGGAAACAGACTTTTCTGCTAGTCCCCAACATTTCCTTCTATTTCCATGTTCTCACTTTAGTTTTGTTTGTTATTCTGTTTTGATGACCAACAGTGGGCAGAATACAAAAATAGTTGTTTTATTTGTGATAAACACTTTCTATAAAGTTGTTGTGGATATATGTTAGTGATGAACTGGCTGTCATAAGACCACATCTGCTGTTACAGATTCAAGCATGAATACAATGGGACTGCTAACACATAGTGCACAGGCACATACACACAGAGACACACAAACACATGCTGCCACAAATTTATACTGGCCCATTACTGTGTGAATGTCTGTGTGTATATAAAACTATTAAAAATGTAAAAATCTTACATGCGCATCTTCACATTAATTTAAAATAGATTGGATAACACACACACACACACACACACACACACACACACACACACACACACACACACACACACACACACAAAATAGCATTTATTTTCTCTCCCCATTTCATTACAGAGTATGTACCTTCCATTATCCAACAAATTCAGATTGAGGGGCATCCCAGCCTGTGTGAGCAGGAAATTAATTTGCAGAATGAAAACAAACACTGGTTATTAATGTGATTGTTTTATTCTCCATTCCTAGGTCACCTCATTTCATCTCATTTCATCTCATTTCATTAATAACTCAGAGATGTGTTACCCAATGTGAAGTTATGGAGAACAGTGTAATAGGGGCGTATATCACAATATATGAGCACATAACTCAGAGACAGCTTTAGGGAGAAGCAGAGTACGTATATTACACACAGACTTCAAGACTTCAAATAGTAACAGCCAGAAAAGGGGACACACACATATACACACAAACACACATTTACAGGCAGCACAGCTAATTACAGTATCAGTGATTTAGAGCTGAGGTATGATGAGAGGCACTCTTTCCACATGAGGCATTTCTATCATTTCAAATTCATACATCATCACAAACAAGGAAATGCTCACTGTAGATTATAATTGTAGGTTAATGTATTTAATGTTTTTGCAGATGTGTGTGTATATGTCCTAGTATATGAACACTACTTTGTTTCTCTGTGGAGGCCTAGCCCTAATTAAGAAACCATACATCAGCATGGGGATAGGGCCGTCTTGTCCAGGCTGCACAAACGATAAGCACATAAACAGCATTACCTGTCACACTGAAATACTGCAACATTTACCGCTCCGCCGGCCCCTCGATACGGATACGTGTGTGTGTGTGTGGCTGCCTGTTTGTGTATTTTTGATACTAGCTCTCCATAAATAATAGAAGTTTTGTTTGTGCGTGTTTTTGAACACCTTGCAGGCGACAGTGGGTACTGCTTTTTTTTTTGGGCTAATTTCTGTCTTGTGTACTTAATCAGTAAAGACACGATCAACTGGACAGGAATCCTGCTTGAGCCCCATGTCTTTGAAGTATTACAGCATAATCTTTGACTTACTTTCAATATATTTAA
>NW_019522815.1:0-1091 GCF_002814215.2 Seriola lalandi dorsalis | reverse complement strand
TTGTAACAATCCACACCATTGAAACAAACCTGGATCTTTGTGTGTTCGCTTCAGTCAGCGGTGGACGAAGTATCCAGGTCCTTAGGTGAAAGTATTAAAAATGCAAACAAAACTCATTTTATCAAAAATAAAAGTACTCACTGAAGAAAAATGGACCCTCACTACAGATGCATTAATGTGTAAGCATGTGTTATTTTATTAAAGATGTGAAAAACAAAAAAGCTAAAGAAGACATTCAATATTTAAAATTGGCATAATTTATTTTTAACTTTAAGGTGAACATCAGTGAACAGGCTTATATTTCAGTTTACTTCACAACAGCACAAGTTTAGTGTTTTTGGATATTTTCTTTTTCTTTTTTTAATTAGAAGAAGTTAAAACATCTTTACTTATAGGTATGTTTCACATATATTGATAAGAAAGTATTTTATCTTAAAATAATTGCTTACAGGTTAAGTTATGTCATAAAATATTAACCTAGTAAAAGTTGCCTAACCTAAAAAGATGTCATATTACAGTCAAAATATCATTTTGAAATTACTACTTTAATCTGACCAACAGTGTAATTTGATTACTTCTCTTCTATTGACCAACTACGACAGAGCTGCAAATATCAATTATTTTCATCATCAGTTGACCAGTTACTTTCTTTATTAATCAATCAGCTGTTTGTTCTATTAAATCTAAGGATTTAGTTAAAAGAAATCCACATCAAATCACAGCTTTCACATCTTCAAATTGCTTGTTTTGTACAACCAACATAGTTGCTGATTCATTTTCTGGTGATTGACTAATCAATTAATCAGCTAAACATTCAGCACTAAACTCTTCCTCTTTGTTTTTCAGATTGACACTCCCTGACCGTGTAGGAGGATGGACCCTGTAGTGTTGAGCTACCAGGACAGCCTGCTGCGGCGCTCTGATGTGTCCTTACTGGAAGGACCTTACTGGCTCAATGACCAAGTTATAGGTTTTGCCTTCGAGTACTTTGCTGCTGAGCGCTTCAGAGTCCTGGGAGGGACCATCATCTTCATCAGCCCGGAGGTCACCCAGTTCATCAAGTGTGCTTCTTGCCCTGATGAGTTAGCCCT
>NW_019522814.1:0-1773 GCF_002814215.2 Seriola lalandi dorsalis | reverse complement strand
TGTCAAGAGGCCGCCATCATTTTTTATAGTGTGCATGTATGGAATGTGTCCAAATATGTATAACGCCCATTGTGGTATGAATATAAGATTGTCCACGTCTGTTTGCAGTCTGTTAATCATGAACTGACGTGAAAGTTATAATATGTAACTTTTCCACATTAAAATGTATAAACACTTACATTTTCCCAAATGTTTCCTTCAATTCTCAAACCAGAGAAATCTGTGATTTTAATCATGGTAACAGCACGTTTCATATGGTCACATTAGGGATGTTAATAATTTAATTTTTAGAATTTAACTGTTAACCGACAATAAGAATTTGGACTGATTAATACAATCAGATAAACATTTAATATATATATATATATATATTTTTTTTTTTTTTTAAGTAATTTAAAAAGTTTGCTGCATGGTAAAAGAAAATATTCCTGGGACATCTGTAGCATCTGAGCGGGTATTCTCTGCCACAGGTCTCACAAACAGACAGCAGACGAACCCCACAGCAGGTCCACATGTTGCTATTTCTGAACAAACACCAGTAGACGAGCTGTCCGCCATGCTGAGGACGGAGGTAGACCTGCTCTGTTTCTTTTATTTTGAGCTCTGAAGATGCAACTACCAGTTTAGGTTTTGTTCACCTGTTGGCTGCTTTTGATCATTAATTAGCCGAGAGAGGAGGAGGAGGAGGAGGAGGAGGAGGAAGAAGGAGAAGAGGAAGAAGAGGAGGAGGAGGAAGAAGAAGAAGAAGAAGAGGAAGAAGAGGAGGAGGAGGAGGAGGAAGAGGAGGTTTTCCTTAGAGTGCTCTCAGTGCTGGAGGATTCAATGTGTGTTTCTGTGATCTAGGCGATTAAGCCGGTTCTGCACATGTAAAAATAAGCCCCTTCTTATGAAGAAAAAAAAATTGTTGTATTGGAATTTTTTTTTAATGGGTCACAGACACTCGTCCATTCTAAATAGTACATTTTGATCTTGTCGGTTAACAGTCAGTTAACGAGTGTCAGCTATTGGTCAGAAAAGTTTTTTTTTAATGAGCCTCCCCACATCATATCCTCAATGATCATGTGTCGGTGTGTTTGTCTGACAGAAGTTCAACATTGACTTTCATCTAGTTTTCAGCCACATACACTTTTGACACCTTGGTGGTTTTCAGCTCTATATTTGAAGCAGATGAAGGATTTTAGTCGTCGGACATCTAGATCTTAATTAAGCAGAGAAAAAAGCTGAATAAATGTTAGACAGCTCAGCTCCCAGCTGCTGGGGACGTCCTGTTCTGTGTCCGCCGAACAAAGTCGAACTGCTTTATTCATTTACCGGTTTTAATCTCCCTTCATTTGGTGTGGTCCTAAGTTATTAAAGAAACAAAGGTAAGCAGTCTCAGTTTCCAGCTACTCTGAGACGTCATGTGTTTGCCGAAAATCATAAGTGAATTACTGATTATTTGCGAATTTCATTCATTCATTTCCTTCATTCAGCTAGCTACAGAAAAAGACAGGAAGGTCAGGAAGGGAGAGGGAATACCATGCGGGCCATGGGTCAGACTGAAACCTCGGCTGCTGCCACATTATCCCATTATTGGTGTGTAGTAACAAATCAAACCAAAACTATCTGCATGACCCACCCAGTTCTCCTTCTGAGGCAGCTCGCATGGGAGTGATAGGTGGATGGTCTCCAGCATCAGTTCCTTTCCTGGGTCGGTTTAATCCAGTTAAAAGCAGAGCCTTCACCTGATGGAGAGGTGAAACATCCTTTCAGAAACTTACTTTTATGGGTATC
>NW_019522813.1:0-1940 GCF_002814215.2 Seriola lalandi dorsalis | reverse complement strand
TAGACAAACAGTCTACAAATGGAGACACTTCGGGACTGTTGCTACTCTACCAAGAAGTGGACGCCCAGTCAAAGTGACATCAAGAGCACAACGAAGACTCATCAATGAAGTAAAGAAACAACCCTGAATGACAGCCAAAGATTTGAAGGCATCATTGGAACTGGCTAACATCTCTGTTCATGAGTCTACAATATGTAAAACATTGAACAAGCAGGGTATCTACAGTAGGGCACCACGAAGGAAGCCACTGCTTGATAAAAAGAACATTGCTGAACGCCTGAAGTTTGCAAAAGAGCACATTGACACTCCACAGCGGTATTGGCAAAATGTTTTGTGGACTGATGAAACTAAGATTGAACTATTTGGAAAAAACACCCAGCACTACATCTGGCGTAGAAAGGGCACGGCATATCGTCATGAAAACATCATCCCAACTGTAAAGTATGGTGGAGGAAACCTCATGATTTGGGCCTGCTCTGCTGCATCAGGGCCTGGTCAGCCTGCAATCACTGAGGGGAAGATGAATTCCCAAGTTTATCAGAGAATTCTTCAGGATAATCTGAGAATGTCTGTACATCAGCTGAAACTCTCTAGAAAGTGGGTGATGCAACAGGACAACGACCCAAAACACCGGAGCAAGTCCACAACAGAATGGTTCCAGAAAAACAAAATCCATCTTTTGGAGTGGCCAAGTCAGAGCCCAGACCTCAACCCAATAGAAATGTTATGGATTGACTTGAAGAGAGTCATGCACATGAGACGTCCAAAGAATACGGCAGAGCTTAAGCAGTTCTGCCAGGAAGAATGGGCAAAAATTCCTCCTCAACGATGTGCAGTTGTGATCCAGAGCTACAGGAAGCGCCTGGTTGAGGTTATTGCTGCTAAGGGGGGGGTCGACCAGTTATAAATTCTAAGGGTTCACTTACTTTTTCCACTGCCATTTTGAATGTTGAATGAGAGTGTTCAATAAAGACATGAAAGATCAGATTTTTTCTTGTATTATTTTAGACACATTTGTCAATACCCTTGACTTATATGAAGATCACATCAGATTTTATGACTAATTCATTCAGAAAACCATGACATTCCAAAAGGTTCACATACTTTTTCTTGCCACTGTAAGTATCACTGTATTTTAAGGAACAGTGATTGTAATGACCAAGTTTGACCACTGGGTGGTGACACAACACTGAATATCACAACTGCTGACCTGTTTTTTTTCAGACAGAGACGGATTTGAAAGTGAGGTCTGGATAATAAATAAAAAATACTTCTTCTAGTTCTATATAAAACGTTCTCAGTATTTCACAAAACCAAAACATCTCATTAAAACATACTTCACAATCTGTAACATAAGTTGGTGTGTTCATGTCGCTGAGACTTACATCGGTTAGAAAAACTAACAGTGACTGGTTTGGTTGAAGTTCCATCCATCCATTGTTGTGTCTGTACCACTTGTGCTGTGCAGGGTTGCACAGTGCCGAACAAATGAAATGCTGATGTACTGAGTGTTTCTAAGATTCCTGGTGTTTCAAGGTACAAACATCTAGTCTCTGATGTCCCAACTTCAGTTCATTGTTTAACTGTACGACTGTGTGTTGTCTGCATGTGAGTGGGATTTGATTGAGCATCTGATGAATGGAAGCATGCATATGGTGAGCAAGAAGGAAAGGAATCAAGGAAAATCCTTTATATTTGGTAAAAACCGTTCACTTGGACTCAAGGATGAACTGATAAGGTTTTGGCGGTCAAAGATCAAAGGTCAAGGTCAGTCCGACCCGATTTCACACAAATGGTTGATAGTTTGTGGAAGAGGAGGTGAGTCTAGCTCTAGATGTTCTTATTATCTCTTTTATTATTATGATTTAGGGATTTTCCTTCGTTCTGGAATTTTTCTTTGTTGCTTGTGGATGGAACTCCAGACATGTTGGCATACTTGA
>NW_019522812.1:2012-2613 GCF_002814215.2 Seriola lalandi dorsalis | reverse complement strand
CACACACACACACACACACACACACACACTGATTCACAGGCCCTGATGGGTGGTGCAAAGGTGACCACAGGAGACAGTGAGTCAGTGTCCTCTGCAGGTAGGAGCGAGGGGTGGGGTGGAGGTTAGTCAGAAACTGAGGTTCAAATGTTGTATACAGTTTGAAGCAGAAAGAGTTTCATCATCACTAAAGGCCAGTTCATGCGTCCACTTGAAGTAAGTTTCATCATCTGTCCCACCAGGGTCTGCAGGGTCCCCTCAGTGAACATCCACAAGCATCCTAAACTTCACAGCTGTCAGCACATGATCACACTGACACTGAGCCGTTTTCATCCTCCTACTTCCTGTTTCCCTTTGCTTTTTATCGTTGTTCAGACAAATACAACAAACAATCATCCCAGTGCACACGTGTGGAGAGTGTCTGTGCGTGCAGAGCACAGCCGTGGTGTTCATAGATCTGTCAGCATCTGTCTGCATCTGTCTGCATCTGTCCACGTCCACCTCAGTGCTGAAGAATAGTGAAACCACAGGTCAAACACCAAGAGTCTGCAGCTACGCTAGCAGCTCTGCGAGGCTGTGCAGAGACACAGTGGTGCTTTGAGAT
>NW_019522812.1:0-1488 GCF_002814215.2 Seriola lalandi dorsalis | reverse complement strand
TCTTATTGAAATATACAAATACAACTTGGTCATTTTGTCAACTTTTCATTTTCAGATTTCCATCACAGCAGCAAACAAAAGTGCAGTTCAGGCTGATGGGAATGACCTGAGTCCTGCAGGTTGGAGAGGACAGATGATTCTGTTGCATGAAGTCAGAGGATCAGAGTTAGCACAGGTCATCCCGAGGTCACTGTTAGAAAATGAGAGTCATTTTCCAGTATTCCCATTATAAATATTGTCCAGACTGAAACATTTCACTGCAGAACGTGGAGTGAGACCACCAGCAGCTCTATAGAGTTAATATAACTGTAAAGTGTTTCTGTTTTCAGGGACAGATTATAGTGAGGACAGAAAAGACAAAGACATGCACCTAACATTACCTATCATTGGGTAAGGAAATCAAACCAACTTATGATTTTGTTTACCTGAGTGACAACAGCTGAGCTCAGGGACCAAGTCAGAACAAGTTCAATCAGGAACACTATCTCTATTATCCCTCTCTCACCCCACTCCTTGAAATCAGCGGATCTCAGGCGCTCGGTAACCAATCACATCGCGCCGCAATCTCATGCTGCCAATCAAGTAGTCCCTGTCATACGTGAAGAATGGTTGTCGTAGCGATCGGGTGACCAGACAGGAAAGAGCTAATATGGCTACTTTTTAAAGGCAGTGAGCTTTGTTGTTCAGGTTGGAGATGTTTACCTGTATCTGAACTGAGCTTGAAGGTTCATTCTTTCTGTTAGAAGTTACAGCTTGGTGAGAAAGTTCTCAACACAAAGACCGACTTACTTAGTAAGTTAGTTGAACCTGGACCTTGTTACCTCAGAATACTTGATCATCCAAACAAACACTAACAAGACCGGGAGCTAAACTTTCACCTCAGGAATTAAAACTTTGACGTTTGTGTTTTGCATCATATGGAGAACCCGTAGACAGAACTATATAAAGGTTCTCGTAAATGTTTGTGTCGTCTAAAGAGATAAGAGAAGGAATGATATGCCTTCACATTTCTCTCCGTGTTGCTGTTTTATGACCTGGAAATCCAAGGAATCACTGGGTGGATCCAGTCTAGATCCAGTCTAGATCCAGTCTAGATCCAGCCCAGATGCTTAGAGTCTAGCGTGTGTTATCAGTGAAAATCAGTCCAGGTCTTATCTGGATGATTGTTTCACTGTGATGTGTTCCAGACTCTGTGTTGTGTCTGATTTCATGGAGGGTCAGCAGGACCTGCTCAGGTTATGTAACTGTGTAAGTCAAGGTGTTTGATTAATACAAGTGTATTCATGAACGCAGCATACCAAGTCTTCTGTCTGCACATTCAGTCTGGTTCACCATAACCCCACCCACTTACTCACCCTAACTGCATGCAGGTAAACACAGGCCAAACACTTTCCTCCCTTTGCACTCACTCACGTCTTCAGGCCGGATTCAGAGGAACAGACACATTATGTAACACGCTGTTACAGTATAGGATCAAACACTCAGTGG
>NW_019522811.1:7478-9207 GCF_002814215.2 Seriola lalandi dorsalis | reverse complement strand
GCCACATCACAACAAGAAAGATACGATGTGACCATTTAAGACGTGACACACAGTAGCATTATGAGTGAAATAGCTTTGGACTGATGGGAACAGATAGTCATCATAGAATTTTTTTTTTCTACCTACTGCACCTACATGAGCTGAAATAGCAGGTGTGCTTAGAGATGCCCACACAGTCCATGTGCCACTTTTTTTGCAGGTTGTTGTGCTTGGAATAGGGCCCATAGAGTTATTAATTAATTAATTCATCAATTCTGTGGCAGCAATACTGTATCTCAGTTGACATCATGTTTCTAACTGTCGTATCAAAATTGAGTTTTGTGTTTTACAATAGAGGATAAAAGGAGAAGCACCTGAACACGGGGAGATGATGAAACAGTGTAAAACACAACTGCTCTAAGAACAAGCTTAGTTTGAACTTTATGAGCACAGTTCAAATTTCTAGGTGTGTACTCACAGATATACACACTCCAATCCACTTTACTGTATTACACTTGCTTGATCTACAAAAAATGTATATATGAGACATTGTCAGTGTGCATTCTGCCCTTTTATACCAGTTTATGTGTGTGATATTGCATCTGTACGGTTTTTATGTGTGAGCATCTTTCATAAACCTGGCTTCTGTTGATTACAAAAAAAAATTACTTTAATTAGTGTTTCAAATTTACGCTGAGAGTATGTGGCCATAAGTCTTGTAAGATTCATTTAACTATTATATTCTCTTGTACTCATGAGTCAATATGAGAGTCCCCTGCAGTCAATCAAGTTCAGGATTCATGCCATCAAACTTTATCTTGAAACCAATGTGTTGTCATTGCCTGAAAAAGTCATGCAGAAATCTTGCAGCTGCCACACATCAGTCCCACACCGCCATGCTACAGTGGTGCCCAATGAGGTGTCAGGGCTCTTGAGACCCTTGTTGGATTGGTTTCTGAGGAAATCATAAACTCCTCAGTCTTCTCAAAAACTTGCAAGTCTCGGGAGAACTTTTAGGCTTAACAAGGCTGAGGTGACAGATTGGATAAGAGTGGAGTGAATGACTGGTTTCCCTCTTCCCGAGAAGCTGACAATGCGCTATATATTACATTCTGAACATTCGTTTTCTGTCAATCTCTGTGGAGAAATATACTCCCTCCAACATTCAAGCCCTCTCACACATGACATTGTTCCTGAAATAATCTCGTTGCCCTGAATACGAGTCCCACGATGCATTTCTACAGACAGAAGGTCACACTGCTTGATGGAAGTGGGACAGTGGTGCTAAAAGTATCCTAATGATCCAGGCTGGGAGTGTAATAACAGATATACATGAAAACGAGGATAAAAGTGTTTTTCTGGTGTGGTTTTACATTCCTGCATGCATCATTGTCTACCTAACTATTTCCAACAATTAGTCTTTGTGGAAGAATCCTCTTCATTTGGCATATGTCTTCTCTTGACCCATAGCTATTTCACTGCAGCAAACCCTCCATCTTACTTTCCCTTGACTGTCACTGCTTGCAGTTTTCTCTTTGAGCCCCCTCTATCCCTCGCCCGCAGGGTGTAATCAGAAGAACCATGATGTATGGTAGAAAGAAAGCCTCCTACGAGAAGTGCAGGAAGGAAATAGAAGAAGAGAGGCTGAAGGGACTGAATATAATGCTGGTGAAATGCAAAAAAAATTCAGGCAAACACTGTGCTACTGAGCGTGGTGTTAATGATGACAGCCAGACTGGTTGTATGCGAA
>NW_019522811.1:0-1739 GCF_002814215.2 Seriola lalandi dorsalis | reverse complement strand
GTAGAAAAGGTAGAAAACTTACCACCCCCATGTCCAGCTGCTCGGTAGTCAGGGAAGGAGCCGCTCCAGTCACTGGTAAAAACCACAATATCTGCACCAACAGCAGCATCTCCGGAGAAATATTCCTCATCCACTTGTGAAGAACCAGAGAAACCATGATGCCCTATGACAGGCTGCTCCTGCAGGGCTCAGACACCGACCCCGACAGCCGCATCCACGGGATAAATCACACACCGACACTCCTGCAAAATTTGTCCGAATAAGTCTACCTCACTGTTGAGCGTAAACACATAAAACACATTAAAACCGGTGCCAGTAAAAACACTTAAGACCATTAGGGCAGTTTATCTCCCGCAAAACTACACTAACAACTTACACCTAAGTGTTCATGGTCTGAGATAAACTGCGTGTTCTTGGCTTATATCAAGTCCATCTGAGGTAAAATCCCTGGAGCAAGAAGCGAGAGCTCCTCTATCGGCGGTTGCGTCTCGAGCACTGACTGAAAGCAGCTGTGTGCGGTTGTGTCGCGAGCAGCAAAGATCAGCCTCAAGCCTGCCACAACAGCCTGTTCAACTTCCGGACAAAATTCCCAAAATAAAAGTCTCTCTGCTGGACGTAAAAGAATTACAGGTAACGAATGATAGAGTCGCAATATAACTAAACCTTTCAGGCTTTAAGTCCCTATATCAATGTAAAATCACAGATAACGCTTCCAAGCACGATTGATGACATGTACTGACATATAATAACAACATGTTTGACTGCTATGATAATTATTTAAATTAATAGTGCTGAAATGATTTAATCCAGTTTTGAGGGTGATTGTACTTGTGTCAGCCACATTATACTAAAGTTGCTGATTATGATAATGAGAATATGAAATATTATTACTACTGATATATATCAAATACATTCACTTTTCTTTACTGTTTGTTCTCAGCATAAGCACTTGGGAAACATCACTTCAGATTGTTATAATCTGTGATGGACATGAGGCGCTTTTGACATTTATTTACTAAATGACTAAATTAATTAATTAGTCAGATTAAATTAAATTGAACCATTTAAATTGTCGCCTGAATTAAACACACCGTTGATTAATCAGATTTGTACTTGTTGTAGTTAATTATACTTTGGCCAAGGAATTTCACAGAGCTTAGAGAAGACTGTTCCTGACTGTTTCATTCCCATATGATGTTTTTACACATGGCAAACACATACAAGTCACGATTTCCTTGATCTCATCCACAAATATAATGTGAAGAGTAACAAATAACAGAACACATGTAAGAATAACTCATTAGACCTGTAACACCATGCCCAGCAGCCTTTTATATAATGATTTTAATACTATAAAATAATCAAGTTTCAATGTTGTCAATATATCATCAACTTCCCGCTCCAATTCACTGCAAATGTTAGTTTGTGCTTTTACTTTGAAGTTAGATTTTCAAACTTCCACTATCGTGCTACTTGAGTTTTTTCTAACTTTATTTAAACAGCTGTGATAGAATTTGAATTCGGCTTCAGGCGCCCTTTATTTGGCCTTTAATCATGATTCATGCACAAGATTAAACAGTTAATGAATGTGATTAAAGAATGGTCATGTTGTTACACTAGAAAAGTGATGTAATATGATGGTGGAAAATACAGTAGATGACACATCAGTGCTTAATAACTGCTGCTACTGCTGACCAAAAATGTTGGTTTCATAATAAGAAATACTGCTGTTTCCCCCC
>NW_019522810.1:6942-7378 GCF_002814215.2 Seriola lalandi dorsalis | reverse complement strand
GACTGTTTGGCCGGCTCTTTGGATAATATGATGTGAGTTAATGATGTGTTGTTGGATGATTGAACACTGTGAAGCTGTTTGAAAAACCTGTCCAGCTGACACACTGCATGGTTTTCCTTGTTAATGGACTAAATGTCTGGCACGACAGAAACTGATTCATGATGTGAATTTAAAAGGAGCATGTCTGTGTCTCAGCACAATTTATAGTTTACAGTTATGGATATAAGTTATATATATATAAACACATTTCCAGAGAGCTGGGTGGTATTTCTCTCTTTAAATAGCTACCAGCATAAAGGACAAATGTCAGTGAATTCATTAATAAATATCTAACTTTATACATTTGATAATTAGAAAAAAAACCATAACTGCTGTGATAACAGTTAGGTCCCATCTGCACAACCAAGATGAAATATATGTTAAATTACAAATCTGT
>NW_019522810.1:0-1286 GCF_002814215.2 Seriola lalandi dorsalis | reverse complement strand
AAAAAAATTGGGTAGGAAGGAAGGACATAAAGAGTGAAGGAAAGGAAGGGGGGAACAACAACAAAGGATAAGTAAACAGGAACAGCACAGAGAACTGGGAAACAAAACAGCTGCAACACTATGACCTGGACACAAAAAATACAATGTAGTGAATGACTCGGCTACAGTAGGTCTACACTGTAAACTCTCTGGATGATGAGGTAATGAGGGGCATGTTTCCAGGTGGGAGGTCAGGTGACTGGCTGAGGCAGGAACAACTGTTGACAGTGAGGACGACGGGTGGGCCCGACAAGAAGAGCAAGGTATGAAATGATAGCAGAGGTTAGTGGATACACGAGATGAATTCAATGATTTCTCAATCAAATGTTGAAAATTGTGATTAAATGAAGAACAAGCAAACTGTTGGTTAAATTATGGTGCTTCTAACACACGCCACAATAAAGGTCATTGGTAAAAGTAAGGAAATGAACCTTGGCAGAGTCAAATCAAGCCAAATCAAATCTATAAAAATGTTTTGATTGCATTTCAAAAGGTAAACATAACTTTCTATAATTTTCATGGGAATCAGAAACAAAAGATGTGGACTTTAAATAATTTGTTCCCACAAAACTAGCCTATATGATGTTGTGACAGTAGCCTACTGTAAAACTGTAAATGTATGCTTTCACAAATAATTCTGAAACTGTGTTTAAAAGAGAATTTAGCTTCTCTGGGATAACTTAGTACAGATACAAGTTTTATAGTAGGCTAGTTGTTTTTGATCTAAACCTGGTTCAATGTGGTCTGGATGGGGGCAAGCTGTTAAATTGCATTTTTTTTTTCAAATAGAATGAGGGTTTCACAAATCTAAAACAGTTTCTTTCAGTCTTTCAGCTTCGTATGAGAGACAATGTAAAAAATCCCGTTATTGTTTTTAAAGAATCATCCGTTTTTTAAAGCCTATCGCATATAAATATCAGCATAAACATAAATATGTTTCAATGGGGATATTTCCCCACTACAGTAATGTTATATCGGACAAAAACTTACCTCAGAACACAAGTTACAGTATTTTCACGACTCCCAAACTTAGGAGGAGCTGTTTACGAGGTGTCCCTGAATGCAACAGAAAACCGTTTACGATATACGGAGTCAACTATCCCACGAAGAGGAGCAGCGTGAATCTCGTGAGTAAAAACTCATTCTTTTACATTAAGTTTATTTTCGTATATGGAATGCCTGCCACATCTTATTTGAGTATAAAAACAAAACCAGCAGTGAAACAGTAGTTGTTTTTATCTTATTTA
>NW_019522809.1:0-1794 GCF_002814215.2 Seriola lalandi dorsalis | reverse complement strand
AATCTATACAGGTAGTAACTCTTACATTTACCTTATACAGTATAGATGTGCACACACAATACATGCAGATTCTATGACTTGGGAGGTACCAGCTGGACTCTGATCCCGCTGCATGTGTTTCATACCAAACAGTTTCTAATTCTCAAGTGTTTTCCCACAATATCTGGGTGAGGATGTATGTATACAGTACATGAATGTCACCAGAGATAAACACATGACAACAGAATAACGTGAAAGCTCTGGTCTGAAGTCAAGTTTCCTTTTAAGTTCAAGAAGAGAAAGAAACAGAGGACTGATCTGTGCCATATTAATCTTTCTTTTAAAGACACTATATGTCGTGTTGTTTGTTTTATGATCTGCAAATAGACCACAAACTAAAAACAACTAACATTTTATTACCTCATAGAGTTGTTATGGGTAACATGCTCTGAGCCTCTCTTCTGATAGGTTGACTGTTTTCTGAGTGATCACACCAAATCCTGGAAACTAAGGTTGGTTGGTGGGTCCAAATGGGCGGGGCTTGGGGCATGACTGAGGGCAGTGACTGTACAGTTGTGACATCACAAAGTTACAGGAAGTCCTGACGGCTGGTTTTAAGGCTCAGTTTCTGAATACAGGCTGTGTGCATTTCTCTGTGGACTGAGGCTTTGATACTTTCACAGTATTAATATAGAAGCTAGAGCTGATCTATAATCATACTACACATGGACATCTACCTTTGGACTATACGGACATTTAAAGTGAATTTTATTTATTTATACATTTTAGGATGTTGTACTGGTTTGTCCTTTTATATTATGTTTATTTTCTGGATTGTTTTCCTTTTAACAACCTACTTTTCTTTCTACTTTTTTATTATTGGTATCACTCAATTCCAAACATCTCCATCTTTGCTATTTTTATTTGGTTTTTAATACATCTCCATTTAGTATTTTATTCACCTTTGTTTTCCAGTCTTCAGTGTTTCATGATTGCAAATCTATGAGATCCATGTTAGTGTTTCCTCAGGTCTTATTATATTTATTATCTCTTTTTTTTAATCATTATCATTAACAGTCTTTTATTGCTCTGTGTGTGAATGGGGGTGTTTCATCATTGTTTTAGATCGTATGAAAAGTGCTATACAAATAAAGTCTGATTGATTGATTGATAAAATATGTTAAAATGGTCAATTGAACTGAGGGGAAGTGATAATTCTCTGCCTTTCACATTAGATATAGTCATTTAATAAACTGTTGATATAAAATATTGAGCAGTGCAGCTTTAAATTTATTTTTATTATGAGGCTTGTTGATGTGTGGTGTATTGTACTATATGACTGGATGCAGGTACAGAAGAGCGCTAACGCTGAATATATTAAAGCACTTTCCACTTTCAGATAGTTTCACTTAGTTATGTGTGTGTGTGTGTGTGTATGTGTATGTATTATCTTTGAGACATTCACTGCATTCCTGGGGTCACTGTCAGGTGACGTGTTCCCTCATCTACCTTGATTAATGACAGTTTCCCAGAAAGTGTTTCGACAGCTCCCACAGGACACTCACAAACGTGTTGCTTCAATTACAGCTGGACACATGAGCTCATAAATAATTATCCAGAGTTCCTCAGCTCATATGAATGTACTGCTCTCTGGTCTACTGGTGGTGACTGATGGAGGGGTAATTGGTTTCAGCGCCTCTTCTACCTGAGTGTTTCCTGACTATTAATGCAGGGTCCAAGGACTTTAATACAGAATTTTATAGGATTTTACTTTGAAAGGTCAGGTTATATTGACCTTTAAATGGCAGGAGAAAA
>NW_019522808.1:2003-2573 GCF_002814215.2 Seriola lalandi dorsalis | reverse complement strand
CGGGCTGTATGCCAGTGTTCATTTTAATCAGTTACCAACACAAGATTAAGCTGTGTTTGAGGTGTCAGCACTATTTTTATTGATTGTTTTACACTTTATCTGTTTTATGATCAGAACAACAACAACTAATAAATTGGATAAAGCAGGATTTCATTAGGTCATTAGTATATGTGGCAAAATCCTTTTGGTTTCCATCCCAAAATAACATTATTTCTAAAAATAAAGGCAGGTGAGGTTAAACTGACACTCGCCCAGATTTAGTTCCGTTCTTTTACATTCAAAACATGTAGTTTCCTGCAGCATTTTACAGTGAATGATGTCGACAGCTTAGAAATGATACTGGTAACCGAAAGTGAAGAGAAAAAATGGGAGAGAAGATGAGGAATGAGACTCTGATTACAGTGTATACCAGAATCCTTAACGCCAGAAAGAAACAAGTATTTGAGCTGTAAAAAATCCAGATTTCAGATTTCCAATTGTGACTATTTCTTTTAAATAACTAACCGTCCAGCAGCAGCAGCCTTCTCAAATCATCTTTCCATTGGGCAACACGACTGACCTGCGATGGCC
>NW_019522808.1:0-1339 GCF_002814215.2 Seriola lalandi dorsalis | reverse complement strand
CATTTTATGAATCCCAACAACTATGTCTACATTTTCAGAAAGAATTATTCGTCTCCTTTTTACGGTTTGGCCGTGAGCTCGAGTTAAAAATAAAAATAAAGGTTATTTTTTACTACTTCACGCACTCTAGCCAACTGACGCTGTCACTCTAACTTTGAAGAAAAGGTGATTTCCACTCCTCCTTTGAGTGCTCATAGTTTGAAAAATTTACAAGTTATGTAAAAACAGTTGTCGTGTTTTGGAGAGAGCAGAGGTTTTCCTCCGTTTTATAGTTTGAATCACATTTCTACGTGCAGGTAGGAGAGAGCTAGATGACTCAGAAAAAAGGTGAAATTTTGTAGAAAAAAGGTGACATTTTGTTGGTTTTTAAAAAAAATTCCAATGCATTCCTAATGCATTATTATTCCCAGTATTTTGGGAATAACTTTGGGAAAAATTGGAATTTTAACACCAAAAGTCATAGCACCTCTTTCGGGATCAAGACGCACATTTTGATGTATATATTACTGTGGTTTTCTCAAAGCTGCGGGACGAGTTACGCGTCAAAATTTGGCGGAAGAATAATAATAAGTATGAGGAATATTAAAAGATCTGCCCCGAGGCACTCCTCTCAGCTATTCTAGCTGTAGAGGAGTGCCTCGGAGCTGAGCACCCGTGGCACTAATTATATATTTGACAAGTTGCAAATCAGTAAAATGTTTGTCACATTTGTTTGCCACCAAAATATCTGATCTTTAATACAGAAGAAGTTCACAGTGAATTCAGATACAACGTGTATTTATATTTAACCAAAACCTCGACTTTTCTACTTTTGTTGCTTGAACCACAGGCAGGACTGTGGATACAAACAACAGTTTCTGATGGGGCTGGTGTGTATCTTGTACCCCCACCATTAACCCCGACCACCTCCCGGTGACTCTGCTGCCATTGATAAATTGAGTTTAGTTTTGTATGAATGTAATTTCTAGGAGACATTGTTTTTTCCTGAATCACAAAGTAAGCCAAAGTCACAAATGGGGCTAACATGAGCTTGACATCCTTCCTTCTTTAATACAGGATGAACACAACACCAAGTGTATGGAAGCTGCTGATGGGTCAAAAGAGTGTTGTTACAGTAGAAACAGCTTAAATAAAATAATAGGTTGAAATTTTCAAACTATGCAGAATAGCTGTGGTATTATTATAGTTTATATTTTCCCACAAACAGTGAGAGGAATTTAAAGTTGAGTTCATTTTATTTAGTACAGAGTGTGACCTTAATTATAGCCAGATTAACCTAAGAAGCCCCAGGGCAAAAAATTGTTTCACAGCCCCTCCTGATTTTGGGGTTTTTGACTGT
>NW_019522807.1:1817-2216 GCF_002814215.2 Seriola lalandi dorsalis | reverse complement strand
CTGGCAATTACATTAACATATTAGGAAGAAATGCATGAATGCAGTTTGAAAAATGTCTGTTGGTTTCCTCTGAAAACTTAACACTTAAAAACAGATCACAAATATTTTCTTTCATTTTTTAAAAATGTTAACTAGAGGATTAATCAGCTGGACATTAGTTTTTAGCAAACATGACTCAATCAGAAGTAAATAGTTTGTCCATGCTGAAAACACCAGTCAAACATTCACAGTGTGGGTTGGAAAAAGTATATGAACAACTTCGAACTAAGTGCAGACAGGAGTTATCAAAGAGTCAAATCAATGAAACAAGATTGGAGATACTAACTCAGAAGACTTACGATCAAGAGCTGTTGATTTGCGTTTAGCTGGAAAGTCCACGGTCCACAGTCAAACTGTCTA
>NW_019522807.1:0-1399 GCF_002814215.2 Seriola lalandi dorsalis | reverse complement strand
TGGTTTTAACAGTGCTTGGACAATGACGGAGCTCTTTGAGCAAAGAGGAATGAGCTTTATCAGACTTTGGATGCACAGATTAAACTTGTTAGTAAAATCAGATCATGGTTTTGGTTGGACAATAACAAAATTATAAAATTTCGTCTTTTAATTCAAGCGGCTAAATCAGATTTTCCGTTGGTGATTGACATCTTGACAACAGCACGTCCACAACCTCACAGTTTACGGTATCAAATGCGATGGCACGCAGATTCGTCACATTCACTGGACCGTGGTCATCACCCTTGTCAATGCTTCTACTGTATCTTCGTGCAACGAAAACCTCTCGCTGTCCCTCTTCCACAAATAGCAGACATGCCATTCACAGCGGGGGAGCTTCTCTCTCCCTCCGTCTTATTTCTTATTCATCTTTTCATCACCTCCTTCTCCGCTTCTGCCGTACGTCTACGCCTTCGCTATGTCCCTTTTTCCCCTTGCAAGAGAAGTTAAGTGTCAGTGCTGCCTACAATTGTAGAAGTTGGCAGATTGAAATATTCCCGTCTCTCCACAGTTTTTCCAAGTTGCAGAAAGTAAAAAAGTTGAAAAAAATGGTCTTTTCACAAATGAATCTTTTGAAATTCAGGTAAAGTGTAAGTGAGTGAACAATATCCAACACCAATGGGTAAACATACAAGCACAGCAGTATAATTTCATATTCCTCCACCAGGATAAAAAAATTAAGATTAACTATAAACATAGTTTACTTTCAATAAGTTTACTGAGGTAAATTAATGAAAAATTTTACTCCTTACGTACAAATTAACATCTCAGTTGTGTACTTAGGTGTTTATAGATCACACTTACAGCATATCGATAACCACCACACTATATATGTTATAAAACACCAAAGATACATTGCAAGTATACCCTCAGAAGGGCACATCTGTAAAATACCTTTAACACATATTATATCAACAATATACAGTACTTTTAGTATAGAAAAACATACATATTTACTGTGCTCTTTTAAAATATTTACATGTTTTGGTTGACTGGCCTATGACACGCCAAGGGACTTTGCTTTTTATAGCCAACAATGTGAAGGAGTGTTTGTCGTTCCAGAGCAGGGTTCTCCTCCTCCCTCTCTCTCTCTCCCTTCCTCAGGAATAGCTCTGTCTCTCCACGCCGCCCCGGCTCAGCTGTGTCTGATCGACTGCGTTAAGGACGGCTCAATCCTGCTGACAACATGCAGGACTGTTGTCACTCACTTAAGATCGCCCAACACTCACTACTCACAGGCCACTGCCAGTAGTGTAGAGGATTTCACTCCGCATAAAGCTTAATAGGCACGACAAGGTACTAATACAGCTGCTGTTGGGAGGCCAATTCCAACTGCAGCCAACAAGACTTGATTTATCCA
>NW_019522806.1:6771-7615 GCF_002814215.2 Seriola lalandi dorsalis | reverse complement strand
TTCCTCCCAGGATCCTGTGTGGTACGGGATGCGTCTGGCATGTTAAATGACACCATGTCTTCCTCCACATCCAGCGAGGATTGTGTTGGTTTAGCTTGTCAACACGGATGGGACTTCAGCAATTGTATCAAGAATAGCACATGCACCTACGGCATCAGTAACTACTATCAGGTCAACACACACACACACACACACACACACACACACACACACACACACTCAAGACACAAGAATGAGCTGGACCTTTGTTATTCAATCAAAAGCCCTGCTAGACGTTGTTTTTCTGCCTGATTCACAAGGTTATGTTGCACAGGGGAAGACAACATGTTACATGAATTCAGAGTAATGCTCTTGAAGCTTTGAAAAATCCAAACAGATTCCTCTTGTTGCCACTCGAGGGCACCAAAGCATGTCACTGCCTGAGTCTGCTGTCAGTTCAAAAAGCTGTATGTGATTGCTCTGTCATGGCCAGAAGCAAAAAACACACAAGTAAAACAGTGACAGCTACAAGCCAACACTGATGTGTTCTGCACAAATAACTCACTCCCACTCACTGTGTGTACAAATCACCTACATTAACAGTAGGTCACCTTGTACACAAACAGACAAACACACAGTTCCTCCCCTGGTGGAAGAGATTAGCTTAATAGGTAAACAGCACATTTCTGTTTCTAGTCGATGAGCATGGTGTCGGCCTTCGCCCCTCTCATCACTGCTGGTATCTTTGGAGCGACTCTCTCCTCTGCGTTGGCCTGCCTGGTGTCTGCTCCCAAAGTCTTCCAGGTACACACACACACACACACACACACACACACACACACACACACACACACACACACACACA
>NW_019522806.1:0-1237 GCF_002814215.2 Seriola lalandi dorsalis | reverse complement strand
ACATACAAGTACTGGAAAAGGGAATCACTCTTGGAAACACATACTGAATAAATAAAATGAAGCAATTACTGATTGTAAAGACAATAATTTATAAAAAGTTATTAGTAATATCGTCCAATTATGTGCACATAAAATATTTTGTGTCCTTCATTACATTTATTGCACAAATTAGGACAAAATTACTTTAGTTCAATATGATTGTTGTTATTATATGTTTAAAATAAAGAATGGCAAGACAGTGTGTGTGTGTGTGTGTGTGTGTGTGTGTGTGTGTGTGTGTGTGTGTGTGTGTGTGTGTGTGTGAGCCACTCCACCTGTCTCAGTTCTCCCATTAATCAATAATCTGTGTGCTGATTCTGAACAGTGCCACTTATTTAATTCTGCCAGTTGGTAAAGACGATCTCTTTGTATATAGTTGTTGAACAATAATTTAAAATACAGAATAAACATGTGGTTGATTCTATTTGTTGTATCTTTTATACATCTTCATAGTGTGAAAGAGCACCTGGCGTACTAAAGCGTCCTTGAGACCCTGAATTTTTATCAGCACCACAGGTGTTCTCTTGTAAAGACCTTGTCCTTTAACCCTCCTGTTGTCCTCGGGTCAAAATGACCCGCCATTGTGTTAAAAACCAAAAAAAAATCCCCTAAACAATATTTTTTTAACTTGAAATTTTATGACTTTTCCTAGATTGGCACCAACAGTAGAAAAAGCGAAATGTTGCTTTTATTCACATTTCCATGTAAGCTGTACAAAAAAAGGTACAAAGGTGGTCTTCGGGTCAAAATGACCCGTGAGGCAAAAAGAGATGAAATCATGGTCACAGAGTTATTTACACACCACAGAATGTTACAATGTTTTAGTTGTGTCTCAGATCAATCAGTAGCAGAAGTTAACAAGACAAATCAGGTGGTCTTCTAGCAGACTGCTGTGCCTTTGATCAGTCTCAGATCAATTAGTAGTAAACGTGAACAAGACAGTAGCAGATGTAAACAACACAAAGGTGTTGTCACAGACTGCAGAGCTCTTTTTCTGTGGATTTCCAGAGATTATAAAGGTGCTGCAGATGACAGGACCCCGAATTCTGTCTGTGCTGAAGCCATGAGTGTGCGTTATAACGTTGAAGAGGCTCTAGAGCTGATTTTTTCAGATGTCCAGCAAGACAACTCTGATTCAGAAGAGGAAGTGGAGGATGTATCAGAAGAAGAAGATGGGGAGGAATACAACCCAGAGCAT
>NW_019522805.1:0-1759 GCF_002814215.2 Seriola lalandi dorsalis | reverse complement strand
TCTTCTTCTTCTTCTTCTTCTTCTTCTTCTTCTTTTTTTGGGTTTTGGGTTTTTCTATCTTTGGACGGTTGGAGAGAAAAATGGAAAATAGAAAAGAGAGCACTGTTATTACTTTTATTTCTATTTATGTCTCAGGTTGTCTGAGAGCCACACACCGACTGTCCTTCGTCACAGTGACTAAGACATGAACAACTGGTTACAGACTGTACGTACAACCTGGTTACAGACTGTACGTACAACCTGGTTACAGACTGTACGTACAACCTGGTTACAGACTGTACGTACAACCTGGTTACAGACTGTACGTACAACCTGGTTACAGACTGTACGTACAACCTGGTTACAGACTGTACGTACAACCTGGTTACAGACTGTACGTACAACCTGGTTACAGACTGTACGTACAACCTGGTTACAGACTGTACGTACAACCTGGTTACAGACTGTGCGTACGACCTGGTTACAGACTGTACGTACAACACAACACAACCCAGCAGCTTCCCTCTCTCACACTTCACAGTCAGACACTCGTGTTGAGCCAAAATACTTTTAAAGCCGGAGCCAAGCGGTGCCCAGTGGTCACCATGGTAACGTCTGAACAATGGAGGTGAAAGGGTAGTCCACAGAATACACTGTGAGAAAGCTTTCTGTTCACAGGCAGCTACTTCAAGACCTGGATCAATGACAGCAACTTATCTCAGACCAGGACCAGAACTGATCCAGTTAGAGTCCAGACCGGATCCTCTGAGTCTCTGTCCAGAGACTCCAGGACTCTGTATATTGTTGTATTATTGTTACTGAACAAACACCTAAACTAAACTAAACTAAACTAAACTAAACTAAACTAATCTAATCTAATCTAAAGTAATCTAAACTAAACTAATCTAATCTAATCTAATCTAATCTAATCTAAACTAAACTAAACTAATCTAAACTAATCTAAAGTAAACTAAGCTAAACTAAACTAAACTAATCTAAAGTAAACTAAGCTAAACTAAGCTAATCTAAACCAAACTAAACTAATCTAATCTAATCTAATCTAAACTAATCTAATCTAATCTAAACTAATCTAATCTAATCTAAACTAAACTAAACTAAACTAAACTAATCTAATCTAATCTAAAGTAAACTAAACTAAAGTAATCTAAACTAAACTAAAGTAAACTAAACTAAAGTAAACTAAACTAAGCTAAACTAAGCTAAACTAAGCTAAGCTAAACTAAGATAAACTACACTAAAGCAAAGTAAAGTAAAGTAAACTAAATTAAACTAAACTAAGCTAATCTAAGATAAGCTAAGCTAAGCTAAACTAAACTACACTAAAGTAAAGTAAAGTAAAGTAAAGTAAACTAAATTAAACTAAGCTAAGCTAAGCTAAGCTAAACTAAACTAAACTACACTAAAGTAAAGTAAAGTAAAGTAAACTAAACTAAACTAAGCAAAGTTTAACTAAACTAAGCTAAACTAAAATAATGCTGCGTGGAGCAGTAGTAGCTTTTTCTGTGACTCTTCAGCTTTTAATCGACTTAAACTTGTTTGTATTTTCCTCTTGTTTCATTTCCACAACATCTGTTATGCACATGTTTGTCTTTATGTTTGAATGTGTGGAAATAAACTGTTTCTGTTTTTTATAGTGCTACAAACATGAAATGAACCTGGATCATAAATTGTAGTTATGCTGAAACAGGATAATAGGAACCAGAGGTAGATGTTAGACAAACTTTAAATCTCACTCACACATGAGGATTATTGAAGTTAA
>NW_019522804.1:1702-2499 GCF_002814215.2 Seriola lalandi dorsalis | reverse complement strand
ATGAATGACTTAGTTGGAAGGTGGTGATACAGATCTACCTGTTACAACAGGTATATTTGGGTCAAGTAGGACAAAGCCCACCCGTCAGCGGAAACATTGTGGTTTTAATAGCACTAGAGTAACTTAAAACGAAACTGGTTGGTTGTTCCATTTGATGTCTAGCTATATCCAGTGGCTACATCCATAAAAATTAGCGAGAGAAAAGTTGCCACAAAAATGGCAACAAGTGGGGGCATCCTGGTGGCTCACCTGGTAGAGCGTGTACCACATAAGCTGAGTTAGTCCTAACAGCAGCGTCCATGGGTTTGAATCTGACCCACGGCCCTTTGCTGCATATCATCCCCTCTCTCTCTCCCCAACGTCGCTGTCTCTATCACAATAAACGCAAAAATACCCCAAAAAATAACTTCAAAAAATGGGAACAACCAGCCTCCATGCTGGCAGAAAATGACACCAAGGATTTGTTGCTGACTACTGATTGGTTGTCAAATGGACTAAATTCAGATAATATTTCTGTCTTCCTCCTGCTAGAACATAATATTCAAAACTATGAACCACCAACAGAAATCTTCTTCCTGTTTCTCCACTTGTGTGGACTGTGGCCTCTGCACAGAGCATCTAACAAACCAGCTCTAATAGTAAATGGAGAGCAGCCATGAACACACTAAAATGTCTCCCTTTTATTAATCATATTTTAATCCACAGACAAAAGTAATTCATGCAGCAAATAAATAAATAATGGCAGTCAACTCAGCACTCATTGTTTCCTTAAGGGCACATGAATTGCTTATGTAGTA
>NW_019522804.1:0-1324 GCF_002814215.2 Seriola lalandi dorsalis | reverse complement strand
AATTAATGAATGAATTTGTGAGTTATTGCTAAAAATGTGTTTTGTGAGGTCACAGTGACCTTTGACCTTTGACCACCAAATCATCTAATCAGTTCATCTTAGTGTCCCAATGAATGTTTTTGCCAAATTTGAGAGTTCCCTCAAGTTGTTACTGAGATATCGCATTCACAAGAATGGGACTGACGGAAAATCCAAGAACATAATGCCTCTGTCTTTGACTGTCCCCGCTGCCGAGGGATCAAAACACTTTATCAAATTCAGGCTAAAACATTTTGGACATGAGCTTTCATTTTGGCTGCCAGTGCAGTAAGAGATTCAGCTAGCAGGATTCCTAAAACAAGATCAAGTTATGTGAAGTACTGTTCTTGTTCCTACGTAATAAAATTTCACACAGATAATATCTGCAGAGAACCTTTCTCAAACAACTTTTTAATTTGCAATCTTCAAGTCTGGAAAGATGTGTGTTCTGCATGTGTCTACCTACGGCAATATGGATCAGTGTGCCCACCACTTTGGTGCAGACTGAAATATCTCATCAACTATTGCACTTTTGAACAGGGCTTCATGATCCCGAGATGATGTCTCTCAATGAGTTTCCTCTGGCATCACTGTGAGGCTGACCTTTTGGATTTTGAGTGAAATCTTTTGTCAACTGCAGGACGTCCGTGGAGATTCTCAGTCATCCAGGTCATGACAAAGGCAATTGCACTTGCTTGAGGTTCTTGAGGACAGTCAACCTTAAAGCTGCTTTTACTTTAGTTTTGTCTCTTCGCCAATGACTGTATATAAAGATGGCCAAAAAAAGAGTGATGCCAAAGATGCCAATGCCCCTCCATGTTAGCAGATGGGCCAATTAGTTATTTCATGCTATAAAAAGGGGATCTGATGTCTTGATTGACAGCTGTGATTGCATCGTGATTGGGTCAAGCAGGGTTATGGGTGGGACCTCAGTACTGTGGCTCCACCCCCTGATCACTCCTGCACAGACTCTGGCTCCTAAAGATGTCACCGGCACAAAATGTCAGCGCTCGTATCCGATATAAAGTTTTTGGGAGATGGTCTGTATGATTCGTATAAAATAATTCAGCGTCATCATCATCACACATCACCCCTACGCCATCATCCATCCCGCCACAGCTTTACTACTGACGTGCTGCAAGTGGTGACACACACACATCATCACAACCACATCATCACTACTGTCGCTGCTGCTTCTCACCGTCTCAACTTCAGTCACCATCATTGCCGTCACATAATTAGTGCACAGGTGTCAGGTCACAGCCTCATATCTAACACTCTCAGTCCTGCTCCCATGTGGCTTTAT
>NW_019522803.1:6616-7340 GCF_002814215.2 Seriola lalandi dorsalis | reverse complement strand
TGCAAGACATTATCCAATGTGATTTGAAGTCATGCAATGAAATGTCATGAGTTCACATAACCTGCTGTGACATAAGACAACATGATGTGATGCATATGACAAATCACATGATATGACGAGACATGATGTGATATATAATAACATGCCATATCATATCATAACGTGAGGTAACATGATGAATTTTTTATCTGATATGGGACAGTATGATTCACAAGAGCAGTACTTAATGTATATGAATGTATTTCAAAGTAGTGTCTCAGCTAGTGATCAGCTTGTTAGAAACCTCTTGGGCTCCTGATTTATTAATTGTGATTCATAATGTCAGACTGTGACACAGGTCAGCAACAATCCATGTACGTTGCATTAACCACAGTTTAATTATCCTGGAGCTCCACACGCTGGTTTGAAATGGCAGCCCAGTGCAGAGCTGTGGATCCCCTTTCAGCTCGAGCCTGGATGCCACAGAGACTCAGCGATGAGCTCATTGTTGTGAAAGCCAAATAACAGCCTCCCCGGGGATAACATGAGAACCCTTGAGGCTCTGATCACGGAGAGAGGAAAGTGACGATGGTTTCTCTTGTTGACATAAACAACCAGCACTCAGGGGTTTACGCAGCAATGGCATGACTGGATTAGCATCTCTGAGCAGAGTTTACAGCTGAAGTATTCACTCATTCAGCGGGAAGTCACTAACTCTCCTTTAAGAAATTTGGGGAAATACCTG
>NW_019522803.1:0-1530 GCF_002814215.2 Seriola lalandi dorsalis | reverse complement strand
TGTGTGTGTGTGTGTGTGTGTGTACTGCAATGCCCTGTGATGCTCTGCTCAGTCTCCGACAGCCCACCAAATCCCTGTTATGATAAGTCAAGTCAACACAGTGTGGAGGAATGTGCCTCTCCAGCACATCGTGTCTCTTCACACATGACTTTATTTCTCCTGCAGCACAGGGCGAGAGCCGAGAGATGGAGAGGATATATACACACATATATCTCAATATCTCCAGTATTTACTGCTGTGTTTACTGATGTAATGTTTGTAAAAGTAATGTTTGATGCAATGATGTAAGTTTTGGATTTATCTGGTGTATGCACGCCAAAGTCAAGCTGCTGGTCATGGCAAAGACACATAAGACATGTGTTGAAGAGAAGATGACTGCACAGAGTGTGTATGATATATAGTTTATATCTCATATCTTAGATCAGCCGTTCCCAAACTGTGGTCCCGAGGCCCACTGGTGGGCCGCAAAGTTACTGCAGGTGGGCCGACAAATCATTTGCAACACAGTTCAATTTAAGTGAAAAGATGCAATTATAGAAATATAGATATTAGGATATAGATATTATAAGGATCTTTAAAGACATTTAAAATATATAAAAACTTCTTTCATTGTTTTTTTTTCTTGTATTAAGGCCTATCACTGTGATAAGCCAATGATAGGAACTTTTCTGGCCTCACCGGCCGGACCACTTTGTTTCCACTAAAAGATCACTACCATGGCAAAAACTGGAGAATCTAAAAGGATAGCTGGTTAGCAACAGGAAGAATTAACAAGAAAGAGTAAAGTGACAGATGGTGAATTGACAAGTGATCTGATCTCTCCCCTTGTCAAACAAACAAGAAAAACTGAACTTCCCCTTCCTTCAGTTCAATCCTGAATGTTCGATCGTTATCATCAAAATAAAAAGTGCTCTGAGAACGTATTATTTAGCCTCTGTATTGTTATGGGATTGAATGTGAGCCGCCAACATTTTTGGGATTATCAAATGGACCATGAGTTGGAAACAGTTGGGAACCATTGTCTTACATTGTTTTCATTAGGAGGATCCAGCTAATCATCAACCAACTGGGTGAATGAGTCTCAGTTGAGATTTTAAAAAATCCTCTTTCTCGGATGTCAGTAGATAAATGTACAAACATAAGTGTTATACTATTCCTGTATCTCTTTTAAAGTAAGAGATGTCAGGTATTTCCCCAAATTTCTTAAAGGAGAGTTAGTGACTTCCCGCTGAATGAGTGAATACTTCAGCTGTAAACTCTGCTCAGAGATGCTAATCCAGTCATGCCATTGCTGCGTAAACCCCTGAGTGCTGGTTGTTTATGTCAACAAGAGAAACCATCGTCACTTTCCTCTCTCCGTGATCAGAGCCTCAAGGGTTCTCATGTTATCCCCGGGGAGGCTGTTATTTGGCTTTCACAACAATGAGCTCATCGCTGAGTCTCTGTGGCATCCAGGCTCGAGCTGAAAGGGGATCCACAGCTCTGCACTGGGCTGCCATTTCAAACCAGCGTGTGGAGCTCCAGGATAAT
>NW_019522802.1:2162-3369 GCF_002814215.2 Seriola lalandi dorsalis | reverse complement strand
GATGGTTCACCTGGTCTCTGATGGTTCACCTCTCTCTGACGGTTCACCTGGTCTCTGACGGTTCACCTGGTCTCTGACGGTTCACCTGGTCTATGACGGTTCACCTGGCCTTTGATGGTTCACCTGGTCTTTGATGGTTCACCTGGTCTATGACGGTTCACCTGGTCTCTGGTGGTTCACCTGGTCTTTGATAGTTCACCTGGTCTATGACGGTTCACCTCTCTCTGACGGTTCACCTGGTCTCTGACGGTTCACCTGGTCTCTGACGGTTCACCTGGTCTATGACGGTTCACCTGGCCTTTGATGGTTCACCTGGTCTCTGACGGTTCACCTGGTCTTTGACGGTTCACCTGGTCTCTGACGGTTCACCTGGTCTTTGATGGTTCACCTGGTCTATGACGGTTCACCTGGTCTCTGACGGTTCACCTGGTCTTTGATGGTTCACCTCTCTCTGACGGTTCACCTGGTCTTTGATGGTTCACCTGGTCTTTGATGGTTCACCTGGTCTCTGACGGTTCAGCTGGTCTTTGACGGTTCACCTGGTCTATGACGGTTCACCTGGTCTTTGATGGTTCACCTGGTCTATGACGGTTCACCTGGTCTCTGGTGGTTCACCTGGTCTTTAATCTGGTCTCTGATGACCTGAACTGTCGATGCTCACGACCTTCCAGTCGTGGTTCTTCCTGGTCAGACACTTTTTGAACATGTGACAATATTTAAAAACGTTTGTAATTTTCTGTGTTCACACTTTTTTGAGAGTTGAAGGATTTCAGTCTGAACCTGAACAACTGCTTCATGTTTGTTTATTGATTATTGATTATTGACCAGCTAAAATCATCTGATTTAAATCGTCAGACCTAAAACGGAGGGATGTACAGGTGTGATTTCTCCTCCTCTCCTCCACCAGGTGATGTGGAGCTCAGAGTCCAGGTCACCTCCTTCCACTTCCAGGATGCTCCGTCCTCCCAGAATGCACCTCAGCCGGTCCTGGACAGCTCCACGCCGCTGGACGGTGTCCTGGAGGCGCTGAGCGGTGACGTCACCTACACCGGCTGCGGGCGCTGCTGCGCTGAGCTTGAGACCGACGCCAACGGCATCTATGGCCCCTGTTACCCCTGCCTGCCCCACACCGCCATACGCCGCTACTACAGGTACGACCGCCATCACCATGGTGATTATCACTTTGATATTGATACATCAGAAACCA
>NW_019522802.1:0-1523 GCF_002814215.2 Seriola lalandi dorsalis | reverse complement strand
GCGCCCAAACAAGCTCCTCTGATTGGCCTAAAGTTCTCCAATCTGTGAACAGTGCCCGCCCCTTTTCCACATTCACAGACGTGGAAAAGTCAGAGCAGAACTTTTCATCTGTCAGACTCGAAGCTGAAGTTTCCAGTTACTGAGTTTGTGCCACAAATATATGTTAAATATTATAAATACAGATGTTCAGCTTTCGTTATATGAATTCACATACTGATTTACAGATGTGCAAATTCTGTCTTGAGTTTCTTCATTTGAGATTCATGAAACAGGAATTGAGCAGCTGAACAATCTGAGCCTCAAACAGCACAGACTCACTGCTGCCACCTGCTGGAGCACCAACAACATGTCTTTCATCACAGCTGGAGCCAATCCCAGCTGACACAGGGCGAGGGCGGCGTCTGTCACAGGTCTGGGTTTGAACCCAGAACCTTCCCGCTGTGAGGCATCAGGGCAAACCACTTTACCACCCTGCCAGATGAAACTGTTTGAGAATGAATTATATTTTAACGATGTTCACGTTATTGTGATGAATCTTCCACGTGTTCATATGACACTTTACATGTTGTTTATTACATCGGGTTTTTGAGTTGTCAGATAATAATTAGAGACAGAATCTGATTCTGCCCCATGAAAGATTCTGGTCTTACACCGTGAACCGAGCTTCCAAAAACCTGTACAAATTAAAATGAGAAAACAAATATATATAGTTCTGATTAGTCACAGATAAACTGTAGATATAATAAATAATAAATAACTATAATAGAAGTGTGTTCATATAAATACTGAACAGACGTGCAGCTCCTCGTCCTGGATAAATGTGATAATATGTCCAGTGAAACCCTCTGCTCACCTGTACAGGTGTTTCAGGTATTCAGACTGAAGGTGTGTGATGATGTGATGTAACTGAACTAACAGCAGAGTTCCTGTTCACTCTCACTGTTGCTTTGTGGGTAATTGTGGATAAAAGTTCAGTATTTGATCTGATTAAATTCCACATTAGCTGTGTATAAATACAACAGAGTGTTTCCTTATATTCACCATCATCACCTTATTGATTTATCAGTAATCTCAGCTGATCAATAAAGATGGAGGAGCGTTGCTGACTGTCTGTCTCTCAGCTCCAGGCTCGCAGGTGAAGCACATCCAGGTGGCAGCAGAGAGGATCCAGAACTTCCTCTCCCTCCCGAGGAAAACCTTCATCATCACCATCCGGAGCCACTTCCTGTGCGACGAGAACAGCGTTCCCCTGTATCAGGACTTCACTCTGCTGGACTTTCAGTTCTCCAGCTGATGGACTGAGTTCTTTCTTCAGCATCTCCAAGACCAGGAACAGCAGAGCAGCAGCGTCATGATGAGAGCTAATGATAGCATGTTCGGCTGACTAGCTTTACTGTTACAGTAGCAACTACAGAGGCCAAAGAGAGTTACATGAGCTACATACGTTAGCTTGTTAGATTAAGGTGAGTAGTGCGCAGTGTTTTCAACCAGCTCCTGTTAGCTTGATCACTGTTAGCTCGATC
>NW_019522801.1:0-3693 GCF_002814215.2 Seriola lalandi dorsalis | reverse complement strand
CCCGCCAGCGACAGCACGTTCATTAATCTGCCGCCTGTAGCACTCACAGATCACTGGACTATGATAGCGAGCCCATAGCCCTCAGGGGAAAGATACGGTTAGTTTCCCTGTCCTTGTCCGGTTGCTACCCGGGGCCCATTTGCGGCCACTCACGCTCACTGGCTTCGTCCCTGACTTGAAGCAACGTATGATACTGAGGCTTGTGGACGCAGGAATGGAAGAGGGGCGGAGGAGGGCCCTCATATGTGATTCTACCCACTGGCCTGAGTGGACATCGCTGAGACTCCCAAAGGCAGGCCCTGGCGATACTTATTCACCGTCACAAATGATAAAATTTCAAAAGGTTGCAAAAGTTTAACCGTCCAGGCCCCCTGTGGTCTGAGTCTCCAAGAGAGACCGCATATTACATGTGACTGCATATTGCCTTATGTACTCACATGTACACGAGACAAACCTGCATTTAGGTCCCCAGCACACAGGATTTTACTTAGTTTACATTCCTTATTTGGATCACAGCGACAGCAGTTGTTCTTGACAGCCATTTCAAGCCACCTCAGAGTCACATTTGTCAGCCATCTCATTTATATCCAAACATAGCCAGTTACAACCACAAAAAGGAAACTTATCTTACTAAGCAGATAACATACTTGAATAATAAATGAATGAATGACATTGGTAAATGACAGTAATGATAACAATGATAATGATGGACAGATTAGATAAGTATATGATTAAATGATCAAGATTAAATTATTATAAAATGAACAAATAAAATATAAATGAGTAAAATACAAACGATAGGAATGATTATATGATTTGGCATTTCCAACATTCTTAAGACCATCTTATACAAAAAGTAAGCTTCTTAAACTTTTCAGGTGGAGACCCACATCCTTTCATAGAAGAGAAGAAAATAAAGAAAAAAAGAATAAATGAGGGGCATAATGTATATGTAAATAAATGTAAATACAAGTAAGTTGACCCTGCTGTTCTGTCTGACAATATTCTTGTTGGTACTTTTCTTATGGAAAAGTCCTCCTTCCATCTTTGTTTTTGGTCTTTTTATCATTGTTTTCTAATAAAGCAGCTCAAGACTTGTACCGTTCTTATCATTCAAACTTCTTCTACCGCTGTCCTTCCAGTTACTAGGGACTGTAATAAGTAACTACAGATAATTTAATATCAGCAAATAATAACAACGAATGCATAAACTTCCATTCATTCAACAACTGCTTTTACTGGATTTCATCACCTGGTTTGTTTGTTCTGGAGAGAATAGCTCTGCAGATCATTAGGTTCCTGGTAAAAATCTCCTGAATGATTGACACTGAAGGACTCCTAGCCAGAAGTGGCTGACTGCAGTGACATGAATGATGGTGAAGACAACTACTCCCATGATCCTGTGCTACTTCACGACTACACCAAACTCTTGTTATTGTTTTGCCTGAGAGACCCCTAGCATCAGAAGTTACATACTGCGCAATTATGGTGAGATGTGACACGATTACATCTTTTCTCTGCCCGATGCATCTTGCATCCGTATTCACAAGCAACAAGTCTTGAAAAGTTTTTCTTAAAGCATAAAACCCTTTTTTGTAAAAAAAAATAAAAACATAAAATTTAACAATTTAGCAGGGTATAAAATACCTGTTCTCCTGCGTGCATCAGGCGCACTTGTTGCTTGTGAATACAGATGCAAGATGTCCTATTAGTTTAAAACTGCTGTTTCCATTAAAATATTATACACGTCCCCCTCACACCTCAGTGCGCATCTTTAACATCTTCCCCTGGGAAAGTCTACAACATTACATTTTCCCACACCCCCCTCTTATTATGACCTCTATTAACTCTAGACAATAACCCATTTAAGGGGTTATATTATATATATATATATATATATATATAGGGCATGGACGATTATCCGACATAATCGACGTTGTCGATTATAAAAACCTTTTTGACAGAAGGTGGACTATATATATATATATAGGGCATGGACGATTATCCGACATAATCGACGTTGTCGATTATAAAAATTATTCGACGTGGAATTTTAGTGTCGACGCGTCGTGTAAAACCACACAGGGTAAATGTTCATAGAACAAATCCGGAACTTTCTAATGGGACCGTTTATATCCATCGTCTTTGGTTTACCCGGATGCAAGCGCAGCGCAAGGGCTGGGACAACGCGGTGACGTAATTGAAGTCATTGACTACGTGAATGATTTGCGTCTGTGTAATCTATTTGAACAACATGGAAGCGTCTACCAGCAGTACGACGGAGCATGTGGAGCAACACGCGGCAAAAAAGGCTCGCACACGGTCCTCCAAAGTTTGGGAATACTTTAATCTTGACACCAACAGTGCCGTAGTCTGCAGACTCTGCAAAGTGCATCGGGCATATCACTCTAGCACAAAAAAAATAATCGTTAGATTAGTCGAATAATCGAAAAAATAATCGCTAGATTAATCGTTTAAAGAATAATCGTTTGGGACAGCCCTAATATATATATATATACACACACACATATATATATACATATATATATAATCATCTTTAAAAAAAAAAACAAATAAACAAATGGACTGCAAACCGATTGTGTGGACTTTACTGTGTAGCCCAAAACATGATTGAGTTATTGCTTGCTTAAACCTAGGCATATCACTGCCACAAAAACTGCATATTCTGCAATGTTTTGACCAACCTTAAGTTGTACTGTATACTCTAGTACTCCTAGCCATCATACATGTATACTCTAGTACTCCTGTTGTGACTCCGTAAGTCATGGGGGGGGGGATTATATCTTGCCTTTTATCCAGACAGCTGTGTCTAGTTTTTCCAGAGTTGGGCTGTGAGGGAAGTAAACAGAACTTTTGAACAGTCAAAAAGTATTGAGTAATAAGAGTGTTCAGCAGTTGTTGTGGTTAGGGAGAGCCATGATGGGCAAAAAAAAACAGGACAAGAGGAAATGTCTTCAAGGGGAGTCTGCTCATCCTGTAATGCATGATATGCAAAAAACAATCATATCGTGATTATTTTGGCAGATATTGCGATTGCGATATCAGTTGGAATGGTCATTGTTGCATTTCATTTTCACTGAAGAAATATAAAAATGATAATGTGATTTTTGTTGGGCCTTGTACCAAACAAGCATTTACATTTGACTAGTTGTGCACATGGTTACCTGGACACAAAGCCTGTCACTTCACCTCAAAAGGCCATATATCAAAACCAAATATATGCCATGCTATTGTTTTAGTAAACCTGCATTAACATATACTCAACATTATAAACATATATTCTGCATTATAGATATGCTAAATGTTAAACATATAAACACAATGTATAAGAAAGAGCCACACCTGAAGTGAGATTGCATGTGAGTCGGCCTTTTTTTAAATTAAAAAAAGCTCCTGGAAATAATAGTGTCAGCAGAGTATGTACTGGCAGGGACCATTTTTAATCTGGCACCATCAAGATGTTCTGGTAGCTCGGTTCGGGGAAATCCAAGGTAGACTGGACACCATTATTTCCAGGGCGATGATAGGTTGTTTTTTAGTAAAATAGGTGGAGAGTTCACCTAAGGAGGTTGGATAACTAACTATATTAAGTGGTGCAAAGGCACACTGTCTTCAGTTCGGACCGGATCTGACCTTGCTTTTATTCTTGTAAAAGATTAAATTCTTTTGCAT
>NW_019522800.1:0-2928 GCF_002814215.2 Seriola lalandi dorsalis | reverse complement strand
ACACACACACACACACACACACACACACACACACACAGAATATTATGTTGTAATGAGAGAACAATAGCATACTAACGAATGACCTGTTTCCTAGTTTTTTAAATATAAAAACGTTTGTATACTAAAAAAGAACCAATCCAAGTGTAGTTTGAGATACTGTGAACAAAAAGACACAAACTCAACTAAAGGATTCAAATTGAGCCTGAACATGAGGTATTTAATGTGATGTTAAAATGGGACTCCATCGGTCATGCACCTTCGTCTAGTCTGAGTCACTGGATATAGGCTGTGGGTATAAACCTGCCATTGGGCGTCAATTCCAGGTGACGTGCCTTCCTGTCTTCTTCCCTTCTGAGCTGCTACACACTGAGAATGGTAGGTTTGTATGAAAATATGGGTTGTGCAGTAACACCGTCGACATACATCTTTGCTGTTTTGATGACAGCTCTTGCCTCCCCGCACGCAAATGTTCCACCAAAGCAAATTCCCCTACAACACTGTTTTGCAGAAGCACCATCTCTGCATCCTGGATTCCTCAGTACTGACACAGCTCTAGCTGTGTGATACTCCTAGTAGTCAGACCACTTTCACAGGTCATATCTGATATATAACAGTGTTCAAAGGGTGGAAACACTGGAGCTCAATGTAGAACAGATGACACCTCTAACAACACAGGAACACGTATAAATTGAGACTTATGTCAAGGATTCTTTGGCCCCAGTGCATGGTGGTTAACCTACTCATTTTGCCTTTTGTTAAATAAGAATTTAGGGAAACTTAATCCACACTGAGTCCTCAAGCTCTCTTCTAACCATCTTGCTGAAAAATCATTCTGTCAACTCCATGATGAGAAAGATTTTTAACCTGTTTCACAAGTTGCAGCTCTGTTTTCTGTCAGGCAGCCAGAGGGCGACCATCTTTGTTGTAGAAACACTAGCATTAGTAGCTGTAGCTGGTTGTAATTTCCATTTCAGAGCTAGATGTTACTCTTGTGCTCCAGGTAAGCAGTTGGTTTATTGATGTGTTTGTAATGAAGAGCTATTAAACTGTATCTGAACATGTGTTTGAATCCCAGTCTCTCCTGTGTCTTCCCTGTAGGAGCTCTGGCCCGTCTCGGTGGTCCCACTGCAGGAAGAGGGGGGTGGATGGCAGCCTGCGGGCCAACAGAGAGGCAGAGGGTGATGACAGGGAGAATGGCAGCTACAGACACGCTGACAACAGACATGCCAGGTAAGATTATACACCCACAACAGAAGCAGGCCTACATTTATATATGTGGCAGTTAAAGGTCTTTACAAGTATATTTATAGATTGAAAAATAGTTGTCCTCATACATCGTGGGTAACTGGGTCAACAAAATAGTGACCACAGTTGACACTTGCTATTACTGTAGCAACAGATACTGCTATCCCCCTCAGTGTATTTATGTGGGTGTGCATCCTTTTGTTTTCCGCCACAGTTTCACCACTCCAGAGAGCGCAGGCCCAGTGTCTCGCTGCAGTCGGCAGGCGGACTGGGGAAGCCAGGTGGAGGACGATGAGATGAGGAGGGACGTTCACAGAGACATGCAGCGGTAACCAACCTGCTTCTGTTGACTGGTTCTCTCTCTGACTGATTATAACTCAATCCTCCGGCTTCACTGACTGTGCATTCTGTTCAGTTACAGGAGGAGGATACTGGGTGCAGAGGTCACCCAGAGAGAGCGAAAGACCTCCTCTGGCTCCTCTGGGAGGTACGTCTGCTCCTCTCATCGTCTCTGTCTGACCATTACACTCGTATGCATCAGTCCCTCTAGGACTTTACAGGCATTTCTTGGGATTGTTGTGGCAGCTTTTCTTAAAAATTGCAATGTTTTTAGATTTTTTATTTTTTTTGCAATCAAACAGTGAGAAAATCAAAATTTGTCGCTATCTTTCTTGTATAATTCATTAAAAATCGAAGGCAACCAGTGGTACCAGTGAGAATAAATCCAGTGCAGGTGGTGACCCAATCTTCACATATCTAATAGGGAAAAAGAACAAGTGATTCTTAATCACCAGTAGAGCTGATCTTTAGAATAACCTCATGAATTTATGATTTGATAACTTACATGCTTTAGTGATGATTGGATCTTCAAGACATTAAAATATATATATAATATTTATATACAGTCTTTAACAGTGAGTGATGATTTTTGATCAAATCAGCGGAAAATTATACAAAAAAGCAAGGTCGCACAGAATTCACAGGGATTGGTTGAATTTGCATTAATAATTGTGATTGTGACATCCTGACTTTCTGGAGGGACTGATTTGTGAGCACAGGCCGACAGTCATTTACTCTCACTGTAAACCCAGGATTTTCTTATTTTAGGAGTTAAGCTGAACACAAAATGTACACACTGCGATTAAACAGTTGTTTTCTCCCATGGCTTCTATAGCGCTGCAACAAAGTCGGTTATTTCCTGAGCGTTGTTTTTCCACTGTGTGTGGAACGGTTCACAAAACTCTGCGTTCTGTTTGGTTTCAGCTGGAGGACTTGAATCTGCTGTTTTGTGGTTTGACCAATAATGAATAGCAGCCTGTGGACACTTTACTGTTTGAGTCCAAATGTGTGTGAATGATGCTGAATATCACTGTCTGCTGCAGCTGTGACTCCAGAGAGGGAGACAACATGGAGACCGATGAGGCTGTGCTGCTACGGCGACAGAAACAGATCAACTACGGCAAGAACACACTGGCCTACGACCGATACATCAAGGAGGTCCCAAAGTAGGTTTACCATATATATATCTATATCTATATATATATATATATATATATATATATATCTATATCTATATCTATATATATATATAATATATATATATAATATAATATATATATATATATAATATATAATATATATATATATAATATAATATATATATATATATATATCTGAGAACCG
>NW_019522799.1:7785-8334 GCF_002814215.2 Seriola lalandi dorsalis | reverse complement strand
TGTGTGTGTGTGTGTGTGTGTGTGTGTGAGAGAGCGTGTGTGTGAGAGAGAGAGCTTGTGTGTGTGTATGTGTGTGTGAGAGAGAGAGTGAGTGAGTGAGTGAGTGAGAGAGAGAGTCTGTGTGTGTGTATGAGAGAGAGAGCTTGTGTGTGTGTGTGGGAGAGAGAGAGAGAGTGTGTGTGTGTGTGTGAGTGAGTGAGTGAGTGAGTGAGAGAGAGAGAGTGAGTGAGTGAGAGAGAGAGTGAGTGAGTGAGAGAGAGAGCGAGTGTGTGTGTGTATGAGAGAGAGAGAGCTGGGGGGGAGATATAGAATATTATAACAATTGAATTGCAAGAAATAAATAGAAATAAATGTTTGGTAGGTTGCACATATCTGTTCTATCTCATTTAGCTGATGCTTTTCTTTCAAAGGTATATGCTCCTAGCCTGTATATAACTGATGATGACAATGTGGCGATATTCCCGGGATCGGCTGGACATTTCAGCTGCTTGGACCTAAGACCTCGTGGCCACTATGAGGTTCATGGGGATGATATTGGTCTGCCAGTTG